>NC_057799.1:609312076-609312995 GCF_018294505.1 Triticum aestivum
CCACTGGCCGCTCGTCGGCTACCTGAACCACCGCCCCTTTTCCATCCCGCGGCGGTCCTGCTGCTGTGCCGCATCGGCGCGCAGCCCCGGCCTCCTGCGCTGCTGCTGCCGCTCGTCGCGGTGGTCGCCGGCGCCCATCGCCGTTTCCCCCCTGTCGACCTGGGCGGGTGCCCAGCGCCGCTCCCGTCGCCCGTAACCCGTCACCCGCGCCCTGTATGGCCTCTGGGCCAATGACAAACGGGGCCCACGCCCTGAGAATGAAAATAAAAAAAGATATTAAAAATATTAATTAATTAATTAATTAAATTAAATAACTTAATTAATTGAGTTTAATTAACCTAATCAATTAACTAAACTAATTAAACCTGCTTAGTTAGTCTTCGACAATGACAGTGGGACCCACATGTCAGTTTGACTAGGTCAACTGACTAGTTGACTGCTGACATCACCCTGACATCCTGCTGACGTCATAATTGCATTTTCTAATTAAATTAATTCTGTTAATTTTAAAAATGAATTAAATATTTAAAAATTAATATAAAATAATCCGTAGCTCGGATGAAAATACTTTGTACATGAAAGTTGCTCAGAACGACGGGACGAATCCGAATACGTAGTCCGTTTGTCAGCCACACGTCCCTAGCATAGCGAACATGGAACTTTTCCCCTCCGGTCTGTCTGTCCGAAAACGTCAAACACCGGGAATACTTTCCCGGATGTTTCCCCCCTTCGCCGGTATCACCTAGTACCACGTTTGGGCACACCTAGCATCACACTTTGTCATGTCATGCATCGTTATGCATCTGTTTTTATTGTATTCATTGTTTCTTCCCCCTCTTCTCTCCGGTAGACTACGAGACTGACGCCGCTGCTGGTGCCCCGACCGACTACGGTGTTGACGACCCCTCCTTGTCTAAGC
>NC_057799.1:609313159-609319659 GCF_018294505.1 Triticum aestivum
GCCTATTCTTCTCTATACTGCTTGCATTAGAAGAGTGTAGCATGTTACTGTTTTCGGTTAATCCTATTCTGCTGCATAGCCTGTCATTGTTGCTACAGTTGTTACCCTTACCTACTATCCTACTGCTTAGAATAGGATGCTAGTTTTTTCCATCAGTGGCCCTACATTCTTGTCCGTCTGCCATGCTACTACTGGGCCGTGATCACTGCGGGAGGGGATCACGGGTATATACTATATACTTTATATACATGACACATGTGGTGACTAAAGTCGGGTCGGCTCGTTGAGTACCCGCAAGTGATTCTGATGAGGGGGCTGAAAGGACAGGTGGCTCCACCCCGGTAGAGGTGGGCCTGGGTTCCTGACGGCCCCCGACTGTTACTTTGTGGCGGACCGACAGGGCAGGTTGAGACCGCCTAGCTGAGAGGTGGGCCTGGCCCTGGACGACGTCCGCGGTTACTGAGTCTGGCCATTTGGTCTATACGCACTAACCAGCTACGCGAGAACAGTTAAGGGCACTCGACGTCGTGGTATCAGCCGAAGCTCTTTTTGACGTCAGCGACTGAGTGGCGCGCGCCGCATTGGACCGTAAGCTCGCGCTTGTATTAAGGGGACTAGGTCTGCTTCCGGCCGCGTACGCAACGTGCAGGTGTGCAATGGGCGATGGGCCCAAACCCCTGCGCGCATAGGGTTTAGACCGGCATGCTGACCTCTCTGTTGAGCCTAGGTGGGGCTGCGACGTGTTGATCTTACGAGGCCGGGCATGACCCAGGAAAGTGTGTCCGGCCAAATGGGATCGAGCGTGTTGGGTTATCTGGTGCACCCCTGCAGGGAAGTTTATCTATTCGAATAGCCGTGTCCCTCGGTAAAAGGACGACCCGGAGTTGTGCCTTGACCTTATGAGAACTAGAACTGGATACTTAATAAAACACACCCTTCCAAGTGCCAGATACAACCCGGTGATCGCTCTCTAACAGGGCGACGAGGAGGGGATCGCCGGGTAGGATTATGCTATACGATGCTACTTGGAGGACTTCAATCTACTCTCTTCTACATGCTGCAAGATGGAGGCTGCCAGAAGCGTAGTCTTCGACAGGATTAGCTATCCCCCTCTTATTCTGGCATTCTGCAGTTCAGTCCACCGATATGACCCTTTACACATATACCCATGCATATGTAGTGTAGCTCCTTGCTTGCGAGTACTTTGGATGAGTACTCACGGTTGCTTTTCTCCCTCTTTTCCCCTTTCTATACCTGATTGTCGCAACCAGATGCTGGAGTCCAGGAGCCAGAGATCCCGAGGATGATTCTACGTGGAGTTCGGCTTCGAGGAGTAGTTAGGAGGTCCCAGGCAGGAGGCCTTGCCTTTTCGATCGTTGCTACTTTTGTGCTAGCCTTCTTAAGGCAAACTTGTTTAACTTATGTCTGTACTCAGATATTGTTGCTTCCGCTGACTCGTCTATGATCGAGCACTTGTATTCGAGCCCTCGAGGCCCCTGGCTTGTATTATGATGCTTGTATGACTTATTTATGGTGTAGAGTTGTGTTGTGATATCTTCCCGTGAGTCCCTGATCTTGATCGTACACATTTGCGTGCATGATTAGTGTACGGTCAAATCGGGGGCGTCACAAGTTGGTATCAGAGCCGACTGCCTGTAGGAATCCCTCTTTCCAACTCCTTGGCCGAAGTTGAGTCTAGTCAGTGAAAACTGTTTTACTAACATGGCTGTGTGGCTTATGGGCCCACGTCACCATTGGGTGGTATTAGGATCTTTTACTCCTTGTCTATACTATGGGACTCTGATCTCTCTTCTATTCGGGTTAAGTGAGTTGTGCTAAATCTAACATTAGGATCTCGTTATCACTTTCACCCGGAGAGCCCCTTATTACTGATGATCGTCTGCTGCACGTGAAGACCCTGAAGATACTCTCCGCTGATAACCCGAGAACTTGTGTTCATCGCTTTTGCAATTCCCTTTCATCGATAAACTCCTATGGATAACCACGTATACTCGCCATTCATACAGTGTTTCCCAGTTGATCTTGTTATTACAAGATACCCCGAAATTCTCTCTGTTGTTCCGAGAATCCTTTGAGCTTACTGCCTTGCTGTTCTTTGTCACCTGAATACCCCTACGGATAATTCTCGCACTTACCGAGTATCCGCTCGTCCCCAGTTGATTCAAGTATTTCACAAAAGTGTTCAAAATACCATTCGATCTTCCGAAAATCCTCAGGAGCCTTTTGCTCTTGAAATTCTTGCTTACTTGCATTATGATTAATCTTAAGTCTCGTAATCTTATTGGCATCTCTTTTCATTATCATTTTTAGTCCGTTGATTCAATCTGTTGCGAATGCTCGCAATCCTCAATCAGAGCCTAGAATTCATCCTTCCGGCTCAGACGTCATTTGAAACGTGAGCTGGTTCTCGCCAATCAAATTGTCGTCGATTTTGCCCCTATGTCTATTGAACTTATCCATCCTTGATTAGAGCGTCTCTTTCTGATCCTTCGCTTTGTAAATCATAATTCCTTTGCAATTGAGCTCTAAGTTACTTAGTTGTTTCTATAATCCAAGGTCTTTGCATTGATTCTACCTCTGGTTGTGTGCCGATACTCACATCAGATCCTTTATGGACCATCAGAACCTTGTTGGATTTTATCCGACAACGTCCTTCATATTCAATCACTTTGGAAGTTCTTTCCCTGATACATAATGCCTTTAGTAAATTGTATCCTCTCGTTTTGTCACCCATGCTCTACTATCGAGCTTGAGTTATTTGCCCCTGAAGCTTGTGGTATATGTTTCCACGATGCCCCGATGGGTTGAACCTATGCCTTTCATAGTATGTGTGAACTCGAAAGTTTTCATGAGTCATACTCTTCTGGTATTTTGCCAGATAAAAATTTTCAACACTGCAACTTCATCAAACGCGAGAAGTGAATGAAAGGGTATGCATTGGAGAAGTGGGAGTCGACCTTGAACTTTGTGTTCATGCCCATGGACACGATGTAGATCCTATCATAGAAGCTTCTTGTAATAATAACTATTTCCTTGATATGATATCGTCTAGTATCTGTGTATTGATCCTTTTGCAATCGTGGTTCCGACCATGTTCTCCTTTAAATACCACTTCTCGTGCAAGTTTAAGCACTTGTCCTCTGCAGAGAAATACCCTAGTCCAACCTCTACCTTGATCTATCGTCGAGTATTACCCCCTGGTATCTTGAGATTATCATGGAACTGCATAACTTCTTATGAGTTCTTCATCAAGTGCTACATTCTCACTGGTTCCAATTTTCCACGGGCTCTGAGTTATTAGTCACTCGAGAACACCGATAAGTGAATCGATTCCGCACTCCGATTCAATAACTCTAAGTAATTCTTGTTGCTTACGAGTTTAATAATCCTTCAAGTCATTCCTAGCCTTATCGGCTATATCATTATCGTGCAAACTTTTTAACTGTGCTACCCGGTCCTTCCCGGAACACAGCTTTCAACGATGAGCTAAGCTTATGTCGATCTCCCTTGTCTTATCGTTTCACCTCGAACGGCAAGCTTGATTCCTAGTTGGTGTTGTATCCGTAGTTCCAATAATCTTTTGCTGCATCAGTCCTTCTGCTTGAGCAGGCGCTGTTCGATTACATCTTCATGAAACCTCTCGGCAAATGTGTCGTGATCATCATCAACCTTATGAGCTCTTCCAGGATATCAATTGAGTTCATGATGAGAAATACCATCCTTGCCCTCGATGATCTGCGTTATCATCGACCACTTTATTGCCTTCCCACCAACACAAGCTTGTTCGTGTTTGGTGTTATACCTTGAGTTCCTTGCTATCCAGCAATTGTTCTTCTTTACCTTGGAACATTAACATCTCTTATGTCATCTATGTTGTGAGAATTTCACCACCTCTTAAGAATTCCTTGTATGGTGATACTTCTCACCATCACCATTCTTTCTGGGGTCCTCGTGTTGATTCCAACCGGGGTACCAACAAGTGAGCGGTGCTGTTTGGATTCTGCCCTTCTAGCAACCCTATTCCTTTGAAGTTAATGGTCGGACGTTCATTCTTAGACTATTGATTATTGAATCACCATTCCGACGTTGGTCGTGCAACCCATCCCATATTTCGGGTGCACCTTTCAACCAATGTTTAATTGTGTATGTTTTCCTCGAGCATACATCATTATACCATTTGAATTGACAAATGTTATCTGCTTGTTGACATACTTGTGGAAATCCATCTTTTGGAAATCTGGAGGAATTGTCGCTGAGTCCATCAGCCACCCCCTCACCCTCTCCTTGATTTAATGATGAACTCTTCGGAACTCGCTTCCATAGTTCAATTCTCGAGAATCTTACAATGTCATCTCGACAATTTGTGTTCCACCTTTCTTCTCAGGCATCCTGAGTCTGAGTTATCCTGACACCAATCAGATCTGAATCTCGGTCAGATATAATGGTTGGAACATATTTCCAAGAGTTATAACATTGGTCTATTTATGACCCGGTGAGGTGATGTCATGCCTAACACACCTGGACGGAGGACCTATTGTTATAAGTTTTCCTTTTTTAGCAAGGTTAGCTATTCTTCCATGAGGAAATTGTAAGACTTACTCTACAAGTTGTTCCTGATGGATCCTTTGTGTATCCATAGCCTGATCTTACCTAATGACCATGTCAATGCTATCTCGAAGCATGTCTGTGGTACTCCGATCTTCAATAAAAACATTTGAAGCACAATGCTAAGTTTTCGTTATCAATTATTCAAACACCGTTGTTTGGGTAATGTCATGAACTTCCTCTTCCCTAACCTAAATGGTTCTCTTCTAACCATTATCCTTGGGAAGGATATACCCCTGAAATATGTGTTTAAACACATTTTCCTTTCCATTGTTCTGTTTAATCTGATAATCATATTTTCCTTTCCATTGGTTGGTTTAACGTTTCTGGTGATCATTATGATCTAAGCAGTATTAATTCCCTGCTTGTGCAAACACCTCGGTGTACAACTCTGTCAGTAAGACCCTATTACTATTGTTGGTGACATTCCGGTAACCACCGATGGACGAGAACTTTGCCTATTGGTCCGCCTCATTTCAACGAGCAGGAAATGGTTCTCTTCGTCCCTCGCCCTTGGTACCGACGATGTTACTGACATATAACTGACAAGCTACCCTCTGACATGCCTTGCTATCATGATCGTGCAAGATGTCACCGCCCTTCCTACTTTAACCACATGGTGGGCCCATAACCCACAGTTCCACAGGATCAAAACCTGACTCTCCTGTGCACCCCCTGTTCCCAAATTTATTCATCGCGCGTGGCCTCATATGTAATTCACGGAACACCGTCCTACTGATCTATACTGGCATCAGACATAATACTTATTCCGATTGCTTTGAACCCCTTTCACACTTTGCTTCAGGCTTCGAACGATTGCCTACCCATTTGAAAATTATCATGGTACCTTCTTACCTTGCTCTTGATATCTTCTTAAGTTTCAACTCGAGGGATACTTATGCTTCTTCCCTGAGTTAACCGTCTGATGCCCGATCTTGTTAGGATCCATCCTGATAGAGTTTTCCCCTCTTATCTTTTCGTAAGTACGGTGAAGATCCTGAAGGAAGGATGACAACTTCTTCATAATGCATTGAGGCATAGGAATGAAGACATCAACGCTATGGAACGACCTCTTCGAGAAGAGCAACCAAGACCGAGAAGATTTGTTAGAAATTTGTAAAGAGACCTTTCCCTCTTACTCCACCTCTTAAATCTCAGGACGAGATTTCTTGTAGTGGAGGAGAATTGTGACGCCCGGATAATTAAGCTACAGTGAACCTCTACTAATGATGCCACGTCATCTCGGTTACTGTTGATAAACTCGCGTTGATTTGAAATCGATTCAAATTTAAATTCAAAATCAAGTCAAACGATAAAGCTTTTCAAATAGTAAAACTAAATTGTTCGGGTTGTGCCAAATAATGCATAGGTAATTATGGCAGAGAAACCACACTTTTATAAAATGTCTCAATACTCTAAAATGAGTAAAACAGTAGCAAAAACAATTATTTAAATGCTTTTAAAATAATAAACAATTACAAACTATTATATTTAGGTGCCAAGTTAATTTTGGCAGTGGTATAATTACTATTACTAATTTAGGAGCTAACTATAGGTTTTACAAAACTAAAACAATTTGAAAGATGAAATAAATAGAAAAGGAATTGAAAGATAAAAGAAAAACAAAAAAATCAAAAGGATAAACCCCCAACCCCTGGCCCAACTGGACCAGCCGACCCAGCATGCCACAATGACCGGCCCAACTGGCCCAACCGGCCACCCCCTCTTACCTTATCCACCCACCTGGTGAAACCCTAACCCCCCACCGACACCCCACTCGCACCCCACTCCCCCACGATCCCCTTCTCCTTCCCCATCGATCTGGATCGGGATTGGCCCAATCCCGTTGCCCCCGACGCCCTGCGCCACCCGTC
>NC_057799.1:609684831-609767297 GCF_018294505.1 Triticum aestivum
TTCTCTATTGCAGCAGGGCTTAGAGGGATGGCTGGGGCGGCGGCCAGCAGCGGCAGCGAGGGGAGGTCGAGGGGAGGGCAGGAAGGCGAGGCAGTGCTCAGTAGTGCCCGTCGGCGATTAGGGCCGGGCAGGCTGGGGGCCGCGGGAGGAAGGGGATCCTGCCGAGGAAGAAGATAAACAGTGGCGGCATGTCTCTACCTTTTTTTCTCGTCTCAGGTGGTGCTAGTGCAGGTGCAGGCGCCAAATGAAACCCTACATGCAAGCGTGCAGATTCCCGAAAGGAAAAACGTGCAAGCGTGCAATTCGTGCACCCTTGATTACGACCGGTGGATGCGCTCATTGTGCCGTCAGCGTCATATATAGGTCACCCAATGCACGTACGGCGCCTCCACCGGCTTTCGGTTCGGTCCGTGCTGGACTTGCAAAGTTCGGCGCCGCCCAAGTCAATGCTTGCACGGCAGCAGTTCCTCCAATGCTGCCACCTTCAAAGTTCGGCCAGGACAACGTGAAAAACCTAAGCCTAGCGTCTTGGCTCTCGGGTCGTGTCAAACTTAATGTTTAGTCAGGAAGCGTGTACTAGAAAACAGTTGCCTGAAAGCAACATTCCAGACGATTTTCTCTAAACAGTTGGACAACATTTCGGTATTCCGCCTCCGGCCAAACCTCTTTCTTCCTCCCCCTATATATGAACCGCCACAGTGTTCAAAGTAATTAACCAGCTGCTCATTAGCACCACTGCCTCGGTAGGCAGTAGAAGTAGAACCAGGGCAGGCAGCAGGTTTTCGATAAATGCGTGGCCCTCCAGTACAGTCAGCTGCCTGCAGATGTTTCGACGGATGCATGCATCCACAACCCATCCATCACTCAATCACAGGAGGATACTTCCAAGCCAGCTTAGGTTCATGGTCACAGTCAGTAAACACAAAAGAGGCACACATTTACACCGCACGTACCGTACCCGGCGGTGGCTGCAGCAGGCCCCGGCCCTCGTCAGCCCGCCTGCATCCGCTGCTCAATTAGTCTCAGGCTCGAGACCGTACCTCTGTCGGGCGACCAGACCACGGCCCAAGCGCGCGCGCGCTAGCAACAGATTAACCACAGTGCTTTTAACCGGCCAACACACTCAGCAGAGCAACGCCAATGCCATGCACGCACGTACGTAGTACGTACCCTGCCCCTGGGACCTGGGGTCACCCGCCCAGCGAGCTAGCAGGGGGTACGTACGGTAGGAGCCAGATTAACAAACAACGTTGGGTGATATGGATCGCGCGACATGGTCCAGCCAGACACGGCGCAGGCGTGGCGACACGCGCCATCGATCGCCGGTCCGGTCGATCCCGCCCCACGGCCACGGGGCCTACGCCGTCGTGCAGACACACAAGCGGCCAGCCAGCGACCCCGGCCCAGCGAGGCAGAAACGGTGTCTCTCCCGGCCATCTGCTGCATGGCTCGCTACGTAGCGCAGCGCAGCGCGGGTACGTGCTCTGGCTGTCTCTTGGCACCGCCAGAGCGGCGCCCCACCGGCAGGCCACCGGGCCACGGCTGGCAAGGCAATGGCATGCCAGCAAGGGGGCCGGAGGAAGCGAACGAGACATGCACAGAAGCGATGGACGACGGATCGAGAGCACGTACGCGTGGGCGTGGCTATGTGGCCTAGCTAGCCAGGGCGAGGGTGGTCGATCGTGTACGTGGTGGGGGTGGGGGTGCTGCGTCCGTGCAGGCCGCGGCTCTCACGTCGCCATCCGGGCACTGGCGCTAGATCTGGACCGGCCGGGGGCAGGAAAAGGGAAGGGAAATAATGCGAGGCGGCTTGCTCCCGCTGGCTGGCTGGGGCTGGGCGCGTTGGCGCCCACTTTCCGTTTCGGGAAGGTCGGGCTGGCCGTGAACAGGGCCGACGAGCGGCTCCTCCAATCTACGTACAGCCACAACACAAAGGGGTCGTCGATCATCTCCTATAGTAAGCTACTGCCTAGCTACATAGCTAGCCTAGCTAGGAGTAGTATGCTACTCTATCGGCTATGGCTAGCCAAGGTAGGTAGGTGCGTCGGTCAGTGAGTAACGTCGCCGACGTACGTGCATGCATAGTGCTCCGCGGTGCCGGCATGCGCCCACCTTTGCGGTTTCCTTTTCCTTCGCCCATGTAGCTTGTCGTAATTGGCCACGCCTATGTCCGTGCCTCCAGACCACGGAACGGCCCAAAACCCAGCCAAGAGCGAGTGGAAAGCTTGCTTGCTGGGGAAAGGCAAACGATGTTCATGCATACATGCTTTGCACGCATCGGACTTGTTCGATCGACCAGACCGGCCATGCATGCGCCCGGTGGGTTTTTTTCTGCCTCTTGTACGTACGGTTTCGGCTTTGCGTACGTACGTTGGGTCGATCTCAAAGGCTTTTGCTCGCATGCACGCACGCTCGGGCCTACGCGCCCGATGAATTGCTCCACGCCACGGCCGGGCAGGAGGATCGACAGGAACGTACTGCTACGTCAGAGACGGAAGCCCTTTGGATAGCCAGTGTCCCGTCGATCGAGTGGTGGAAGCATCGATAATGCTGCTCGTGGCTGTTCCCTTTGGCCAGTCGGCCGGGAAAAGCCGATGGAATCCACAGTGCGCTGCGCATGCACTCTCGCGACAGCCAGCGTGGGCTCTCGACTCGCGCGCGCGCTCCAGATGCATGCATGCATGCAGCGACGGGCCGGCCACGCACGCTCGCTCGCACGTACTACGTGGCCAACACCGGCTCGTTTTCACCATGCATGGCACGTAGCATTGAGCAATGGCACGGGGTAAATTAGCCTCAGAAATTGTGCTGCGTTCGCCTTGGATCCGTATTCCGACCCAACTTGAGACTTGAAAGAGCATGCCTGCATGCATGCTCGCTCCGTGCTTGTACGTGTATGGGAGCGAAAAACGTACGCGATCGACGATATTCGGTTCGACATGCGTGCGTGTGGGCCTGGCCAAAACGTAGCCCCCGATGGTTAACACAAGACCGCCAATTCCGGCGGCAGCGTCCCTCCATCCAACCATTCGCTCGCAAGGACTGCTAGGCCAGGGCCGGCCATGAATCATGATGACCGTTCGACCAGCGTTAGTGACATGCAATAAGAGAGGGAGGTCGGCACGTACGGCGGGCGGGGGGCGGGAAGTGATGATTTTTCGTCGTTGGTTTCTCCCTCCATGCTATTCCACGATAGTTAAATGGGCAGTGGAATTCATGTGCGCTGCGCAGTACGTAGAGCAGCTTACACCAAAAAAGCTAAAAGGCCTGTGGCTGTGGAGGTAGGTTATCATCAAGTGCATGCGTTGATCGGTCGACGACGGACGGTTGCTTCACTTTGACGGAGAGTCCCTACTAAAAATGATGGATGCCATTGCCATTGCCATCCACTCCAACAGACACACACCACCTCCTAATCGATCACGACCCGTCGCTGTCCGTCCATGTCCATCAGAATCAGCACCAGTTTCTCAGCGCTCGACTGCCACAAATATCCACAGGGCACGCAACTGTTAGACCAGCAAGGAATCTAGCCACGATCGACGAGCACCTGCCGACCCCTGGCAAGTTAAGCTAAACGTCGCACGTAGTACACCAGACGGCAACCCGTACGACGATGGCCATGAGCCGATGGAGAAACGGGCGGAGAGGTCGGGACGGACAGAGGACGATAGGTCAGGGGGGGAGGTGATGGGCGAGGCGATTTTAGTAGGCTACAGCAATGGTGGTTGGTCGCACGCTCGCATGATGGCAACAGAGGGGCGGGCCGACGACGAGGATGATTCGGAGGGGCGGGGAGAGCGACACGGCGACGGGCCGGTCCACATTAACTTGCGCCCAAAGCCGCTGGCCGGGTTACACGAATCGGACCGGCTTTACCGTCCCGTCAGTCGTCGTCTGTTTCGGTGGGGTGGAATCCTGGCCCAGCCCACTTTTCCGCAAGCCGAAGGCCCCCTCATCGTACGTACGAGCGCACACATGGCCGCTCTGCGGGCATGGGCCCCCACCAGCACTCGTACAATCTCTCTCTCTCCCTCCACTCCCGGCTTCAATTATTGCAATGCCCGAATTAGAAACACAAGGAATCCTCTTCCTCCAGCAAAACGCTACGCCCACCCGTTCCCTTCATCAGACCTCTCTTCTTTCTGCATGCGCGTAGGCCTGGCTAGGCACCACATTTTTAAGCCCCTCCAAGGATTTTTTTTGAGAGTACGTAAAAAACGTACCTTAGATTTATAGAAGAGAGAAATATTTACAAGAACATTACAAGTTGCAGGCGTCGCACGCGGCACGCCTACCCACCCCTACTCCGAATCACCTAGCTGACTACTCACTACCCGTTTGCACTCCTCTCCCTCTAGCGATCGCCCAAAGATGTCGCTCTCTAAGAATGATCCGAACTGTGCCTTGTTCGTTACACGTATCGTTCCTATCAAAGGCTCTCCTGTTCCTCTGCTTCCAAATACACCAACACACCAACATGACTAGTGAGTCAAAATCCTTGCGTTGCGCCTTCTCCACCCGCTTCCTAGATCTGACCCACCAATCCTGCAAGGAGTCCTGTCCCGTTGGCTGCATCGATAAGCTCCACCCCAAAACCAGGAAGCACTGGTGCCAAACCTGCCTGGCAAACACGCATTGCATCAACATGTGTTCAACCGTGTCCTCCTCTTGCTCACATAGATAGCAAGGCGAGGTCGTGTCCTGCAAACCATGGCGCGCACGCCGATCTGACGTCCAGAGTCTATGCAAGATGGCCAACCAGATGAAGATTTTGCAGCCCAAAGGCGCCCAGCACTTCCAGATTGCTGCAGCCGCCTGAAATTTGATTCCTCCTTCACACAGCATCTTATAAGCCGAGGCTACCGAGTACTTCCCAGAGCGGTTCCAAGCCCAGACCGGTCTGTCTTCCTCCTCTTGCCGCAAGTGGACCTCGATCAGTATATCCCAGAGCTTGATGAATTGAGCCAGGCCATCCGTGTCCAGCTCGCCTGTGATGTCATTCGTCCAGGCATGCATGAACATCCCCTCACACACTAATCTTCTGTTTGCCACCTGTGTCCTTACCTTCGCCGCGAGTAAGGGTGCAATCTCTTTAACCGTGCATCCACCGATCCACCTGTCTTTCCAGAACAAGATTTTCGATCCATCTCCAATGGACCAACTCACCAGGCTCGTGCACGCCTCTTGCGTCTGCTTGTCAATCATCGCACTCAACCCCTGCCACGGTCTCGACTCGTCAGTTCGTTTAAGCCATTCCCATCTCAATCTGAGAGCGATGCCCTGCTTGTGCAGATCGATCACTCCCAATCCGCCTAGCTGTTTAGGTCTGCACACCCTCTGCCATGCCACATCGCACTTCCCTCCATGTATCTCCTCCGAGCCAGCCCAGAAGGAAGCTCAACATCCTTTGTTCACCCTCTCCAGTGACTATGAGATGGTGAGTTGGTCTCGCCCTCATGACTTGATTCACTAAGATGAGCCTGCCCGGCCTAGTCACCATACCCTGCTGCCAACCAGGTAAAATTCGTAGGGCCGCATCAACGATCGGTTGCCAATCTGATCTTATGAGATTTTTGATGCTCAGTTGCAGCCCTAGATACTTGCACGGGAACTTATCAATCTTCCACAGCAAGATGTTCCTCATCCTTTCTTTGTCCCCCTCATCTCCTCTAATAAGTATGGCCGAGGATTTCACGTAGTTTACCTTCAATCCAGATGCAGGGCCGAACAATCTAAGTGCCTCCTTGACAAACTCCAGATCAGATCTCGTAGGCTTGATAAATAGGACCACATCGTCGGCATACAAGGACAGTCATTGAAGTGGACCACAACCATTGATCTTCGACAGGATCTGATCATCATGTGCTTTTCTTACTATCGCAGTGAGCACATCCATGGCAATCACAAAAAGGAACGACGATAGCGAGTCCCCTTGCCTCAGTCTGCACGCGTGTGAGAATTTCTTGCCTGCGCATCCATTAACCACCACTCTGGACGTGGTCGTGGAGAGTAACACTGCCACCCAAGATAACCATCTCTCCGAGAATCCCTTCGCTCTCAACACCTCGAAAAGAAACGACCATGACAGTGAATCAAACGCTCGTGTGATGTCCAGTTTAAGCATGGCCCCCTTTACCTTCCTCTTATGCAATCTTCTAGCCATCTGTCTCACCAACAGGAAGTTGTCGTGTATACTCCGCCCCTTAATGAATGCCGACTGGTTGATGTTAACAAGCTCCGGCATGCGTCTGCTAAGCCTCGATGCCAGCAGTTTGGAAGCGAGTTTTGGGGCACTGTGTAGCAGATAAATCGGCCTGAAATCCTTGACCCTGCAAGCCTCTGGCGATTTCGGAATGAGAGTGATAAGCGCCTGATTGAGTCGACCAAATCCATGGCCATTATTCAGAAATAACTTGTTCATTGCCGCGATCACATCCTTTTTGACGATCTCCCACTCCTTCTGGAAAAATATCCCAATAAATCCGTCGGGCCCCGGTGCCTTCTCCGAAGGCATCTCCTTAATCACCGCCCAGATTTCCTCTTCGTGGAACACAAGATCCTGCTCGCACATGTCTAGTCTTGGAATGTTCAAGAACTCAAGGTCTAACGAGTGCTCCCTCGCCCTGTCTTTTCCAAGCAACTCCTGGTAAGCCTCAAAGAACGCCTCCTCTTTGCCTTGCTGGTCCGTAATGACCAGCCCCTCCACCGACAGCGCTGGTATAAAGTTTTTCACCTTCCTTCCATTGGCAATCAGGTGGAATAGCGCGGTGTTTCCAAGGATATGAAAATGTGTGGGAAATGAGGATTTTTTTTGCCCGCCTGTTTTGGAACTTGTCTTAGATTTTTCTACATATGAAGGTAACTAATACTAAAATGTGTTTAGATACGCATGTATCTAGACAAATGCAAGGCAAGTAGTTCGGAGCGGAGAGAGTATTATAGAGTACTAGTCTTTTGAGAAATGTGGATTCTTTTGGAGGATTTTTCTTTGTGAAAACGAGAGGACAACTCTCCCATCCTCCACAAACAACAAAATGAAAGCCGGAGGGGGGGGGGGTGTTCCTAGTCTCTTGACAAAATTGTATTTTTCTACGTGAAAATGAAAATACCGAGAGTCTGTTGAGAAATTGGATTTTTCTTTCTTTCTTGGTGCTTTTTGTAGAGGATTTCTTTGTGAAAATGAGAGACCAACTCCCCCATCCTCCACAAACAACAAAATGAAAGGGTGGTATTTGTTTCTAGTCTCTTGACAAAATTGGATTTTTTCTATGTGAAAATGAAAGGACCAACTCCCCTGACCTCTTCATACTAGGGTGCAGACAACCAAATGAAAATCAGCACACTGTACCGTCCTTTTTTTCTATGAGGAATAGATGCAAGTTCTTTACAAGATGACATTACATATTTACAATGTTTACTAGAGGGGTAACATCGTCGAGGTCCTGATGTTGTCGAGAGATGTTGTTGTCGATGGTCACCATTGTATATCGTCAATCACCTTATCACTTCGGGATTTTTTTATTTATATTTTTTCATCCGCCTATGCAAAGCTTTGGTCTTCTATGACTTTGCTTTTTTGCTAGCGTGATCTTTGTATGCGTGTGTGTGTTTGTGTTGGGTGTGTGCATTCTAGTTATCCAGAGCCCGTGTGTCGTGGAATTGTCACGGCAGATGTCCTCGTGCAATGACTTAGTCGTGGAGCCATCGCAGCTAGGAAGCTTAAAGGGGTTAAACGGGACAAGGAACACGAGGGTTATCTAGTTCGGCCCCTTACGGTGAAGGTAAAAGCCTACGTCCAGTTGAGGTGGTATTGATTAGGGTTTCGACGACCAGGAGCTAAACCGTCCTGCCTGGTTATCGATTTGGTCTTACTCGTCCCTAAACCGCCGCCGGGTCGTCCCTTTATATAGAGAGGTTGACGCCCAGCGGCTCTCAGAGTCCCGGCCGGCTCATAACAGTGTCCGGCTCGGACTCTTAACTATTCTTGCCTTACACTACAAGTTTCACCCTAACGGCGGTTATTACTACGGGCCTTAAGCCATCTCTGGGTCTTAAGCCCATTATTGACCCGTCATCTTCAAGTTTGGTGCTGGGCTTCGCGTGATGACCATTATGACGTAACCCGGCCCCTCCTGGACGGGGGACTCTAATGGTTATATCCTCAACATTAGGCCCCAGATTGATTTGAACCGGTTCATGTCAATCTTCAATCTCTTTGAGAGAAAATCTTCCGGCTTATATTTGTGCGAAGGTTATAACCCGCCGTGACGTCATCTTCTGGATTCCTGATAACCCGCCATGATGTCATCTTCCATTAAGTTCATTTTTTTATTCTGTCATATCCCAACGGATCTTATCTTTAATGGCCATCCCAAAAATCGAGGCGCTTCTGTGGCGAGATAATCACGCCTTGGCCTCCTCGTGTCTCGCGCCCACTTATTAGCCGCACCTTATAAATAGGCCCGGCCCGTAAGCCTTCATTTACCTATCTCCTCCATCGTCTTGCTCCTTTGACACCCGAGAGCTCGAGCTCTGCCGCCGCCGCCGCTCTCCTGGTCTTCGTCAACCTTGGCCGCTGCATCACCCTGACTGGTCCAGAGAAACGGCGGCGACCTCCGCGACTCATCAGCACCCGTAAGTCCTTGCCACTCCATAAAGTAGATCCGCATTAGGGTTCTTGCCGTTCTCCCCTGTTCTTCGCAGTTCATCGCCATTTCTTCATAATTTCTTCTACACGGCCCCCTTGGATCCAGAAACCATATAGAACTCGTGCGGCTGTGGTTTCGCACCCATCTTCAATAGTAGCATGTCCCCTTTACTTGCAAAGAGATCTCCTTAGAGCTCATGAACTTCTCTGTATCAGCTTTCTAGGTCTAGAATTTTTTTCTTTCTAGTCGATCGTTTGATCCAAAATAATTACTGCGATCTGTGAAACTTGTTTGTGCCACACTTAGTAAAAAATTGCATCTGTTAGCTATGGCGGCTCATATCTCTGGCTTAAAAGAGGCCATGCGCTGTGAAATTTCCGGCTCATTTATGATAGAGTTTTAAACAACTTGAATTACTCACGATGCCCACAGCGACTTAGATAACCCGACACAATTAGCCATATGTCATTAGGCCCCTTCATAAGCCGCCATCTTGAATACTGAACTATAAACTTCCTCCGGCTTATAATTGAACCGGACATTTCCCTTTGTCATAGGCTTTCGTCTTTCACAATGCCGCCCAAGGCTCCCAAGGCACCCATCACATGCAATGAGATCCAATGTTACTGATGATACTCTAGCTGATTTCGCGGGTTACCTGCCAAAAAAGGAGGTCATGCCCTATCGTGCCCCTGACCCGTCGGAAGAAAGACCTCAACCAAGAGATGGAGAGGTTGTGATATTTGCTGATCACATGAGTCGGGGCTTCGCACCTCCCGGCTCAAAATTCTTTAGAGATGTTCTGAACTTCTTCGATCTGCGGCCGCAAGACATAGGACCCAATTCCGTGTCAAATATTTGCAACTTTCAAGTATTCTGCGAAGTATATCTTGGAGAAGAGCCCAGCCTACTGCTCTTTAGGGAGCTGTTTTATCTGAACCGCCAGAACGAGTGTGCCAACGGGCCTAGCTTGGAACTTGGCGGAATTTCCATTCAACGACGGAGATATTGCCTCTTTCCTTACGCTGAGCCGCCAAGCCACCCAAAGGACTGGAACCTGACATGGTTCTACTGCCAAGATACTTCTCCGGCTGATGAAAATCCTCTGCCCGGCTTTCGTGCCCTGCGTCTGGAGCCAACTCACCCCCTGCCGGACAAACTATCTCAAGCTGAGCGTCAACCACTGATCCCCACCATCAACAAGATTAAGGCTCTTCTGGGAAATGGCCTTAACGGCGTTGATCTGGTCCGGTTCTAGATTTCTTGGCGGGTGATTCCCTTGAGCCGCCGCCCCGGCTTAATGTGTGATTACACGGGCCGGAAGGATGACCCTCTGCGGCACAGCCCCAACGATCTACCCGAGGACGTCGTGGACGACATGACCAAGTCCCTCTTGAACGAGAGCTTAGCAGACTGCGGGAGGACCGGCTTAAGCCCCTTCTGCCAAGCTAACCCGGCTCCGGCGGTAAGCTACCAATCTGAGCACTTTACTTTCCATTTCAACAATTTTCGTTTTAACTTCAAGGAAACCCTTGTTGCATTTTTCCAGGCTAATGACAAGTTCTGGAAGGTCAAGTATGACCATGAGGCTGCCAAAAAAGCCAGGAAGGCTAAAAAAGCCGCCAGGAGAGCCGCTCCCCGCAAGAAGGGGAGTAAGCCTAGCGCCTCAGAGCTGCTTCAGTTGGATGATAGCTCCGAGTCAGAGGTAACCCTTGATTCGTTAGGCTCTTATTTTGTTTTTCGTCTGTTTTTTGACCACCTTATTGACTTGATTATCCGCAGGATGATACCGGAGCGAGTAACCCGGTGACTGAAGAGGTAACTATACTTTCCTCCGACTCGGACCCCTTGCCAAGGCTGAAAGTCCGAAGAGTAACCCGGAAAGTAAGATTTTCGCATCCTTTAGCTTATCAAGATCCTCCGTTTCTTTTGAAGCAACAGATTCATGAGAGCCGGAGGCAAACCCGGGCCAGCAAGGATGCAGACCTCTCCTCCGGCTTACCCGAAGCATCAAGAAAGCGCCGGACTGAGGTTATCTCCAACTTATACCCTTTTCATCCTTTAGCGGGCGTCACTCGTCAACCACTCAATTCGTCTGATTCAAACTATCAGCAAACTTCACCTTCCTCCGGTGACTCTATGCAATCTAACTTGCCGGCTTTCAAGACCGCACCCGGGTAATGATAATCATCTCATTTTGTGCTTACCTTGCTTATGTTTTTTGTACTAACCTTTTGACTTTCAGTGCCCAAGCCAAGCTCAGCAAAAGGGCCAAGAAAAATAAGCCGGTCGAAGAGCCGGACTTAACTGAACCCAATGCCTCTGCCTCTGAGCCGCCATCTGCACCAGTCCCGGAAACCGCCGCCTCAACTGAAGAACAATCCATGGCGGGTTCTGACAACCCGGAGATTCCCAGCTCAGCTCAACCGGCCGATGACCCGGATGTGGTGATTACCCGGACTGAATATGTTGAGCCGGGAAGACCCAACGTGCTGGCCAGATGCTCTGCCAAAGAAGAACTGCTGGAGCACCGCAGGGCTAGACTAGAGATCACTGACTATGCTAACTTGAGCATTGGAGACATTGTTTCTGGTTACATTGGTCAAGTGCACAACAGCCGGGACCTGGAGATTGATATGGTGAAGCAGATACAGCAAAAATCTGAGGTACAGCTCTCTTGCTTACTTCATATTCATCCTTACCATGCTAGCCCCCAAGTCTATTACTTATGATAGAATATGTTGTAGACTTAACTTCCGTCTTACCTTCATGAACCGGCAATTATAAATAGAATCTTTCAGCATACATTAGCCCCCAAGTCCAAGTGTCTTTGCTTGCAAAGTGCTTGGGACTTTAATATTGCATAATAATCGCTCACACTGTAACCCGGAATTTGTACAGGCTGCCTGCAAGAAATTTGAATCTGAAATCTCTGAGCTGAAGAACCGCCTGAAGACTCAGGAAACTGAGACCCGGAAGGCCAACGCCAAATTTGAGTTCAGTGTTGCTGCACAAGAAAAGCTGAAGAAGAAATTTGAAACAGAGAGAAAGACTTGGGCTGAGGAGAAAACTGCTTTGCTCAGCCAGGCCGAACAAGCAAAGGCTGCTCTGACTGAGAGAACCGCCAAACTCTCCGGCTTAAAGCGCCATGTGTCACAGATGGTCTCCGCAATCTTCGGTAAGTCATTCTGCAATCTTTATGTCTTATAAGTCCCACAATTGCCATCAGCTCACCTGACTTTATTATGCAGGTCCCAGAAGCTCCAACCTTAACCAAAATGTTCTGACCAAGCTGAAGGCTGTTTACACCTTGGTGGAGCAACTCTACACCGGGTCACAGCGTGCTTTAGCCATTGTGGCTCTGTCCAATGAGGTGCCGACTCACCTGGCGGACGTACTCAGGCGGCTTGCCGTTCTTCCTCAGCGCTTCCAAGAGCTAAGACGGGCCTCTACAAGAGCCGGAGCTATAGCTGCTTTGAGCCGGGCCAAGGCTTTTCTCCCGGAGCTAGACCTGGCCGACATCGCTCTTGGATACCCCAGCCTGAAGGAAGACGGCACCCCCTTTGACCAGAAAGACTTCGCTGCCTATGTGAAGAGCGTGCGCCCAGTGGCTACCCTGATTGGGAATGACACCGACCTTACCAAGTATCAGCCGGGCTATGACGCGGAAAATCAGAGGATCCCCACTCCACGCTATGAAGCAATCAGCTTGATCCCTCCGACTCGTAAGCATACCTTCGCCCCAGAAGTTGACCCGGCCGGGTTAATTGATGACGAGGCTCAATTTGAAGCTTTGAGCGGCATTGACTGGAAATCATCAACCTTCCAGGTCATGGAATTAGCCGGAGGAGCGGAGAGGGATGAGCCGGAAGCTTCGACCCAACAAGCACCTTGATTTTTAGGCGGCTCATGGTTACACTTTAAAACAATGCCTCACCTTTTGGACTTGGGGAGTCTTGTAATAGAGTAGGACAAACACTTAATTTTGTCGTGCCATCGTGCACGTGTTGAATGCTTAACTCCATTAAGGTTGCTTCTTTATATTCCTCCGGGTTACAGTTGATCATTTATTTTCCTTAAGCTTGAGGAACTGTCTTTAATTGTTCTGCATAGAAAAATAAATCACAAGTCTCTAGGCGGCTTACCGCATGGAGAGTCATATATCTTACCCTTAAAACGGAACATAACCAAGGTCATAAAAGACCGGCTCTCAACCATATCTTCAGGATAACCACAATAGCCTACCTGCAAGCCTTGCAAGTAGATGTCCGTTTTAGGTAACCCAAATAATGAGGTTGAGAACTCAACTCCGGTTCACCAGCATCGATAATGCTTATTGTATGCTAGCAACATTGTTAATCAAAGTTAAGCCGGCGGAGCAAGAACCGCCCTTGCACACTGTTGATATGATCAAAATAACTTGTTGCAAACCAAAAGATCAAAACTTAAGGGCTTCTGATTCGAGTACGACCAGAGAACCGCCCCAAAGGGGTTAAGCTAAGATTCGAATGCGATCATATAGCCCAGTGGGTTTGGCGTTGCCGATCAAGAGGGTACCGACAGCTATGTTCTCTTAGGTTCGAATACGACCCATGTTTGAACAGGAATCCCCCAAATGACTTTAAGAGTTGTTTAACGATGCTGATTCGAATACGATCCACGTCGGTTCCCAAAGGGGGTTGAGCTATGATTCAAATATGATCAAGGAAAACTCCCCAATGAGCTCGGCAGTTTGCCAATCAAGTGGGTATCGACAGCTATGTTCTCTTTGGTTCGAATATGACCTATGTTTGAACAGGAAGCCCCCAAGTGATCATGTTGCTAACGGCTAGATTCGAATACGATCATCAGCCGGATCCACATCCAAGTAACCATGTGATGTTGTAATGGAAATAACACATTTACCTTTGGAGGGGAAAAGGACAGAGGTCCTGCTTTATTATTTACCATAATATATACATGGCTATAGAAATATGTACATTATGAGAGCCGGTGGCTCAAGTGTAATAAGGTCGAAGCTGAGCTACGTTCCATGGCCGACGGGTCTCTTCCTCCGACTTACGTGAATCTTTGTGCTCCCGAACATCGATAAGGTAGTATGACCCGTTGTGCAAGTTCTTGCTGACCACAAAGGGCCCTTCCCAAGGCGGGGATAACTTGTGTGCATCTGTTTGATCTTGGATAAGCCGGAGCACCAGATCACCTTCCTGAAAGACCCGGGACTTAACCCGGTGGCTGTGATAACGGCGCAAGTCTTGTTGGTAAATCGCCGAGCGAGCTGCTGCCACATCACGCTGTTCGTCCAACAAGTCAAGAGCATCTTGGCGCGCCCGCTCATTATCCGCCTCAACATAAGCCGCCACTCGAGGTGAGTCATGACGGATGTCGCTAGGGAGGACTGCTTCCGCTCCATAAACCATGAAGAAAGGCATGTAACCCGTAGATCTGTTAGGAGTAGTATTGATGCTCCATAACACGGAGGGTAACTCCTCCACCCAACAACTCGGCGTCCGTTGCAAAGGGACCAAAAGACGGGGCTTGATACCCTTCAAGATCTCCTGATTAGCTCTCTCAGCTTGACCATTGGATTGAGGGTGTGCCACTGATGAAACATCAAGTCGAATATGCTCTCGTTGAAAAAACTCCTCCATGGTGCCCTTAGACAGGTTGGTACCATTGTCAGTTATAATGCTGTGTGGAAAACCAAAGCGAAATATCACCCTTTTCATGAACTGAACCGCTGTGGCTGCGTCACACTTACTAACTGGCTCTGCTTCAACCCACTTTGTGAATTTGTCAACTGCCACCAAAAGGTGGGTCTTCTTATCCTTGGACCTTTTAAAAGGCCCAACCATATCAAGCCCCCAGACCGCAAATGGCCAAGTAATTGGAATCATCCTCAGCTCCTGAGCCGGCACATGAGCCTGTCGCGAGAACCTCTGACAACCGTCACATTTACTGACCAAGTCCTCCGCATCAGCATGAGCCGTCAGCCAATAAAAACCATGACGAAAAGCCTTGGCCACAAGGGATTTTGAGCCGGCATGATGGCCACAATCCCCCTCGTGAATCTCACGTAAAATTTCTTGACCTTTCTCAGAGGAAACACAACACTGGAAAGTTCCAGTGACACTGCGACGATGCAGCTCACCATTGATAATTATCATTGACTTAGACCGCCGGGTTATTTGTCTGGCCAAAGTTTCATCCTCAGGCAATTCTCCCCGGGTCATGTAAGCCAAGTATGGTACTGTCCAGTCTGGGGTAACGTGAAGAGCCGCCACCAACTGTGCCTCCGGGTCAGGGACAGCCAAGTCTTCCTCTGTAGGCAACTTAACAGAAGGGTTATGCAAGATGTCCAAGAAAGTATTAGGCGGCACCGACTTTCGCTGAGAGCCTAGCCGGTTTAAAGCATCGGCCGCCTCGTTCTTCCTGCGATCGATATGCTCTACTTGGTAACCCTGAAAGTGTCCAACAATGGCATCAACTTCGCGGCGATAAGCCGCCATGAGAGGGTCCTTGGAATCCCACTTGCCCGACACTTGTTGAGCCACTAAATCTGAGTCGCCAAAGCACCTTACCCGGCTCAAGCTCATCTCCTTAGCCATCCGAAGACCATGGAGCAAGGCCTCGTACTCAGCCGCATTGTTAGTACAGGGAAACATCAACCGTAGCACATAACGAAACTTATCACCTCTAGGGGAAGTTAATACAACTCCAGCCCCCGAGCCCTCCAATTTCCTAGACCCGTCGAATTGAATAGTCCAATATGTATTATCCGGCTTCTCTTCAGGCACCTGCAGCTCTGTCCAATCGTTGATGAAATCCACCAATGCTTGAGATTTGACAGCAGTGCGTGGCACGTATTTCAGACCATGAGGCCCAAGCTCTATAGCCCACTTAGCCACTCTTCCTGTGGCTTCTCTGTTTTGGATGATATCTCCAAGGGGAGCAGAACTAACCACAGTGATGGGGTGACCCTGGAAATAATGCCTAAGCTTCCGGCTTGCCATGAACACACCATAAATAAGCTTCTGCCAATGTGGATACCGCTGTTTGGACTCAATGAGCACTTCACTGACGTAATAAACCGGCCGCTGAACCGGATACTCCTTACCCTCTTCCTTGCGCTCCACCACCACAGCCACACTGACGGCTCGTGTGTTAGCAGCTACATACAGTAATAAGGGCTCCTTGTCAACCGAAGCAGCAAGAACTGGGGGCTCAGCCAGCTGTCTCTTCAAATCCTCAAAAGCAGCATTAGCAGCATCATTCCAGACAAAGTCATCTGTTTTCTTCATCAACTGGTACAGTGGCATGGCCTTTTCACCCAAACGGCTTATAAACCGGCTCAAAGCAGCAATGCGGCCTGCCAGACGCTGGACGTCGTTGATGCACGCCGGCTTAGCCAGAGAGGTGATTGCCTTAATCTTTTCCGGGTTAGCTTCAATGCCTCTTTGAGAAACCAGGAAACCCAAGAGCTTGCCTGCGGGAACCCCAAAAACACACTTGGCCGGGTTAAGCATCATCTTGTAAACCCGGAGATTATCAAAGGTTTCTCTAAGATCATCTACCAGTGTCTCCTTCTCTCTGGACTTAACCACGATATCATCCACATAGGCATGAACATTGCGCCCAATCTGGTCATGAAGACAATTCTGCACGCAACGCTGATAAGTCGCCTGTGCACTCTTGAGTCCAAAATGCATAGACACATAACAGAAGGCTCCAAAGGGAGTGATGAACGTCGTCTTCTCCTGGTCCTTAACTGCCATTTTAATCTGATGGTATCCAGAATAAGCATCCAAAAAACTTAAGCGCTCACAACCCGCCGTAACATCAATGATTTGATCAATACGGGGGAGAGCAAAAGGATAAGCCGGACAAGCCTTGTTTAAGTCCGTGTAGTCCACACACATTCGCCAGGTGCCATTCTTCTTGAGCACGAGTACCGGGTTAGCTAACCATTCTGGATGAAAGACTTCAACAATAAACCCGGCCGCCAAGAGCCGGGCCACCTCCTCACCAATGGCTTTCCGCCTCTCCTCATTAAACCGCCGAAGAAATTGCCTGACCGGCTTAAATTTCGGATCAATATTGAGAGTGTGCTCAGCGAGTTCTCTAGGTACACCTGGCATGTCAGAAGGTTTCCATGCAAAAATGTCCCTGTTCTCACGGATGAACTCGATGAGCGCGCTTTCCTATTTCGGATCCAGATTGGCACTGATGCTAAACTGCTGAGATGAGTCACCTGGAACGAAGTCAACAAGTTTAGTCTCATCAGTTGACTTAAATTTCATTGCCGGCTCATGCTCCGTGGTCGGCTTTTTCAAAGATGTCATATCTGCCGGGTCAACATTGTCCTTGTAAAATTTCAACTCCTCTATTGCGCAAACAGATTCTGCATAAGCCGCGTCACCTTCCTCACATTCCAAGGCTATCTTTCGGCTGCCATGAACCGTAATGGTCCCATTGTGACCCGGCATCTTGAGCTGCAAATATACGTAACACGGCCGTGCCATGAACTTGGCGTAAGCCGGCCGGCCAAATATAGCATGATACGAACTTCTTATCTTAACCACCTCGAAGGTTAATTTTTCCGCCCTGTAGTTGTACTCATCTCCAAAGGCTACTTCCAGCTCGATCTTACCAACTGGATATGCTGACTTGCCAGGCACCACACCATGGAAAACAGTATTGGACTGGCTGAGGTTCTTATCAATCAACCCCATACGACGGAAGGTCTCATAATAGAGGATGTTGATACTGCTGCCTCCGTCCATGAGCACCTTAGTGAATTTATATCCCCCCACTTGAGGAGCCACCACCAGGGCCAGGTGACCCGGATTATCAACCCGGGGAGGGTGATCTTCCCTACTCCATACAATAGGCTGCTCAGACCATCTTAAATAGCGTGGAACCGCCGGTTCAACAGCATTCACAGCCCTTTTGTGAAGCTTCTGATCTCGCTTGCACAGACTGGTGGTAAACACATGATACTGTCCACCATTGAGCTGCTTTGGATTGGTCTGGTATCCCCCTTGCTGCTGCTGATGACCCTGGCCGGACTGTTGATTAAAGCCCCCTTGAACATTCTGAGAATTGGAATTTGAGCCGCCGCCCGGGCCATGAAAGCCGCCGGCGCCTGAGCCGCCGCCCGAGCCATTGTTGCCATTAAAGGCATTGGAATTCTTAAAGGCCTTCATGATTGCGCAATCTTTCCATAGATGAGTAGCTGGCTTCTCCCTAGAGCCATGCCTTGGACAAGGCTCATTCAACAACTGCTCAAGCGTCGGGCCTGACCCGCCGGCTCGGGGAGGTGGCCTCCCCTTACGTCGCTGGTTGTTACCCTGTGAGCTGGCGTTGGCCACAAACTCTATGCTGCCATCAGCCTTACGCTTGCTACCTCCTTGGTTCGCCGGGTTATGCTGAGGACCCTTGCCATTGCCGTTCTTCTTTCCCTTCCCTGTCCTTTCATCATCCGACGCGGGGTCCTTGGTACTATCAGAGTCGGCGTACTTGACGAGATCCACCATCAGCGTACCCATATCATTGCAATCGCGCTTGAGCCGCCCGAGTTTCATCTTCAGGGGCATGAAACAACAATTCTGCTCCAACATTAAGACTGCAGAGCCGACATCCATCTTATCAGATGAATGTATTATCTCTTTGACCCGGCGAACCCAATGGGTTGTAGACTCACCCTCCTGCTGCTTACAGTTAGTCAAATCCACAATGGACATAGACTGCCTACAGGTATCTTTGAAGTTTTGGATGAACCGGGCTTTTAGCTCAGCCCAAGACCCGATAGAATTCGGGGGCAGCCCTTTCAACCAAGTGCGGGCAGTCCCATCTAACATCATGGTGAAGTACTTGGCCATTGCCGCTTCACTGACCTCCAGCAACTCCATAGCCATCTCGTAACTCTCGATCCATGCTCCGGGTTGCAAATCAGCTGTGTAATTAGGCACTTTCCTTGGTCCTTTGAAATCCTTGGGCAGACGTTCGTTACGGAGAGCCGGCACCAGACAAGGAACACCTCCAGTCCTCGTAGGTATACCCACGTCGATGGAAGTCGTCGGATAAGCCGGGTGTGGCTGGTAAGCCGTCAACTGAGGCACCTGCTCGGCCTCTTGCCGTGCTCTGTCTTGGTCTACCGCGTGAAAGGCTCCGTTATGAGCCGGGCCGTGGCCAGGAGGCAAGTCATGGCGTCGGACATTACTTGAGCCGGTCGCTGAGACCATGTGTCTGCTATAACTCGGGCTCCAGCCTGGACGAGGGGTTGAATGAATCCTGTCCCGGCTATAAGAATATGCCTCTTGCTGCGCCAGAGCCGTTTGAAGGAGTTCTCTGACCCGGCGGGTTTCAACCGCCGTTGGAGAGTCACCATCGATTGGGAGAGCCGCCAGCCGCGCCGCCGCGGCGACCATGTTTTCCAACGGGTTGGCATAATGACCCGGTGGTATTGGCACGTATTGAGGCGGGGCTGGGTTCACCCGGGGAGGTCCCATCACTTGGGGCTGAATTGGCGTTCCAGCCCCGGGTACTATGATCTCTGGCGGGTTACTAGGCCCTGCACCAGGCGTGTTGAAGAGGTTTCGAGGATCGTAAACCGGAGGGAGTCGAGATTGGGCCTTTTGATGCCTCCTTCTCATGACCTCATTGGACACGTTTTGATCCATCGTGAGCCGGAAAGACTGTGCCTGAATCAGCTGAGTCTGGGCGTCGAGAGCCGCCCTCTCTGTAGCCATCCTGATCCCTTCCGCCGCCAGATCCTCCTTGGCTTTTGCTAGATCCAACTTTAATTGTGCCACCTCCGCGTCATGCTGAACTTGATCCGCCGGGGCAACCGTAGCGGTCAACAGGACCGTCATCTTGTCTGTGAGATCCATCAGCACCTGAGCCGGCGAAGGCACAGGGCTTCCTGACCCGGCGGTGGGGTTTTGAACAGGTTGCGCGCCAGCCATGAAGATCCCAACCCGGCTCGGCGGCTCAAAGGGGTCCGGAATACTGTCGCCATCGGAACAACCCCTGAGCCTGCCATCTTGAAGTTGGTATAACGAATCGGTCTCCTCTGTGGATGACTCGCCGTCAGAGCGAGCGGCCGTCTCATCACCAGATCCAGATCCTTCAGAGAACTCTCCATGGACGCATCCCACGAAAATACGCTTTAGGGCAGGCAAAGTCCGGGCGGGTCGTGCACGTTGAGCCGTCTCGATGAGATCGGAGCAGAGGTCCGGCTCAGGGCCCGGCTCACCAATCTTGCCAATAAAGACATGAATTCCGCCGAAGGGGACCCGGTATCCGTACTTAATTGAGCCGGCGTCGGGGCCCCAGTTTGCATCGTCGATGTAGAGCTTGCCGCGACGACTCTTGGTCATCCGGCCCACAGCGTATCCCTTGAGCCCTTCGAAGCTGCCCTTCAAGAACTCAAATCCACCGTGCGTCAGCCCCACGGTGGGCGCCAACTGTCGTGAAATTGTCACGGCAGATGTCCTCGTGCAAGGACTTAGTCGTGGAGCCATCGCAGCTAGGAAGCTTAAAGGGGTTAAACGGGACAAGGAACACGAGGGTTATACTAGTTCGGCCCCTTACGGTGAAGGTAAAAGCCTACGTCCAATTGAGGTGGTATTGATTAGGGTTTCGACGATCAGGAGCTAAACCGTCCTGCCTGGTTATCGATTTGGTCTTACTCGTCCCTAAACCGCCGCCGGGTCGTCTCTTTGTATAGAGAGGTTGACGCCCAGCGGCTCTCAGAGTCCCGGCCGGCTCATAACAGTGTCCGGCTCGGACTCTTAACTATTCTTGCCTTACACTACAAGTTTCACCCTAACGCCGGTTATTACTACGGGCCTTAAGCCATCTCCGGGTCTTAAGCCCATTATTGACCCACCGTCTTCAAGTTTGGTGCTGGGCTTCGCGTGATGACCATTATGACGTAACCCGGCCCCTCCTGAACGGGTGACTCTAATGGTTATATCCTCAACACCGTGTGTGTACTCATTGTGATTGTATCCCTCAATGCTACATTATCAGTAAAAAGCGCCCTTTATCGAAAACATCATCGAGGTTGTTGAGATTTTTATAACATCGTCTATGATTTTACACTAGGGTAGCATTGTCGAGGTTATGAAAAGATATGAAAAGAAGCCGAGCGTGAATATATATTTGTAGATGTTTCATAGAGGGGCTAGCTAGTGTGTTGTGTGCGCGGAGCAAATTTCCGGAACCAATCTCATCATGAAGTGAGTGATGCAACGTGAGACCAAACAAAATGAGCTGTGATGTGGACACCCCCCGAGTCATCGCTGTTGTTAGGGATTTTTACAATAGCGATGTTTACTAGATGAGGGATAGCATTGTCTAGAAGTATGATTTTACACTAGGGTTAGCATTGTCGAGGTTATGAAATGTTTCATAGAGGGGCTAGGTAGTGTGTTGTCGGCCACCGGGGCGGGTGCCCGCAGCAAATTTCCGGAACCAATCTCATCATGCAGTGAGTGATGCAACATGAGACCAAACAAAATGAGCTGTGATGTGGAATCCCCCCCGAGTCATCGCTGTTGGCCATGGTATGCAACGAGAAGCACCAAAAGATACTCCACCACACACACAAACACACTCGACACTTGAGTTGAAAGCTAGCTAGAGCTACTAGAAGCTAGAGTAGAACCAATCTCGATCGTCTTCTTGGGGAACTCCGCATTTACATGACCACATCCATCCGTCCTCTCAAATCCATCTCACTCAATCAAGAAAAAATAACAAGAAATGGAAAAAGAATACTAGCATCCAGTTTCAGTTTCGGTTTCGGTTCAGTTGTGGTGGTAATGCATGCATGGTTGTGGTTCCTCCGTGATCTCGCCTGCTTCAGTGGAACACACACACACACCTGTCGGTCGATCTTCGCCATGGATGATGGATGAAGGCGGCGCGCGGTGGAGCTGGTCTTGATGGTCTCTCTGGCAAGCTAGGTGGGTCGGGCCAGGGAGTGGAAGCCGTTCTTCTGGAGCCAGCTCTGCGCCTGCGCGGCGATGTAGGGTGGGAATCGTGATGATGCTGCAGCTGCTGCGGCGGCGGCGGCAGCGTTGTTCGGCGGCGGCCCCGCCTGGTGGTGCGGCGGCGGCTGAGGCGGCTGCCAGCTCGTGCCGGGGACGACGTTGCCCCAGCCGTGCAGCCTCTGCTGCGGCTGCTGCTGCTGCGGAGGCGGCGGCGGCGGCTGGTATTGGTGGTGCAGAGGCGGAGGCCAGTGCCCGCCCCCGCCGGCGGCGCCGACCGTCAGCGACAGGCCTCCCGCGGTCCCCGGATCGCCGTTGCCCATGAACTGCGCAATTTGCACCAAACAATAACTGTTAGCTCGCGCCCACCAAGAACAGATGGAAAAATTCTTCGAACTTTGAACTGCAAAAGTACCCACTTGGTGGTGCCTGGGACTGAAGGGCATGTGGGAGGCTTGCAGGGCCGGAGGGGGCATCTGGTGATGCGTCAAGTTCTGGTCGAACTGCATAGTAAATCAAACCCATTTTCAGCTTTCCAACGCCCGATTATACTATGTATACATATAGTTGTTGTTTGTTGCAGGGCCAAGTGGCGGCGTGTACCTTGGCCTTGGTGCTCCGTGCCGCCGCCGCCGCCGCCGCCGTCTGCCAGTCGAGCTCGAAGGCCATGGGGACGCGCTGGTCGGACCCGGCCGCGCCGTCGTCGTCGCCGCCTCCGCCGCCGTCGAGGCTGCCCCTCTTGTTGGAGCCCCCCGAGCTCCCCAGCGACAGGTCCAGGTTCTGCTCCGCGTCGCCGGTCGAAGCTGGCAGAGCATTGTCCACCCAAGATCAAGATCAAGATCAGCGAATGAATGAACATCAAGAAACATATACACTACTGCATAATTAATCCCATGGTTGCCAAATCAAACCACGGATGAACAGTGCACGATTATGCTAGCTAATTAAGAGGCATCCGTCCATGGATTATTACTGACCCGCGGGCTCGAACTCCTCGGCGTAGGTGCTGGGATCGAAGTTTGTCACCGCATCCTTGCCGTTGCACTTGATGGCAGCGCGGTCGTACGACCTGCCCGACAGCGCCCAGAGGCACACGAGACATCAATCAGTTCACCGCCCAACCCCAGCAAAGCTAAAGCTATAGCTATGGCTGCCCGGCCAACAGCAATGGAGGGAGGACACGCGCACAGTGCACGGCCCAATAATTTTTCAGTTTTTACTACCTGGCGGCTTCCTCCTCGGTGTCGAACAGCCCCAAGTAGACGTACCTGCGTTGCACACAAGTCCCATTAGTGCCACTGCCATGCCATCCGCCCGGCAGAGAGATGCTGCCACTTTGAGTGCAACGACAGGAGGAAGCAGACATCCAAGTGATCGATTGGAGGAGGGAGCTAGGAGGAGAGTGATGGTGGAGGAGGAGTACATACTTCTTGCCGAGGAACTGGCCCATCCGCGCCTCCCACCTGCCGCACTTGTGGAGGGTGACGCCCCTGTACTTGGAGCTGCCCCGGGGGAACCCCGTGCTCTGGCGCCGGAGCACGTGGACGAACTCCTCCTTGGTCAGGTTGCCCATCTGCAGAGCAGGGTGGCTAAACACGTTACGAATCTGCTAACAGGAAGCACTTTTGTTCGTGTTGATTGATCGGGTCTGGTGGCTCGCCTGCTTGATGTCGTCGTAATCCTCCAGGCTGAAGTTGATGTCGGCCTCCATGCCGCGGAACTTGATCGCCGCCCGATCGTACGCCCTGCGGCCGCAGATAATTGATAAAGAAATCAGGAAAGAACAGAGTTTGATTGGTACTAGTATGTCAAATCTTTATCGTACCGAGCCGCCGCATGAGCAGTGTCGAATCCACCTGCAAGTCGTCGGTGACATTGTGAGGAATCGGGAACGGGAAAAACGCCGGCCGGCCGCCAATCGGCGATCGATCCGCGCCCAAATATGTATGCATGGACAAGATGGAGATGAAGGAAACTTACCCAGATAGACCTGCTTGCCGCAATCCCTGCATTGCGCAAAAGAATGGGGGAGAGAGATGAGCGCGTGAGAAGAGAAGATAAGAGGAGAGGAGAGAAGAGAGAGAGAAACACGGAAGGAAGGAAGGAAGGAAGGGAGGAGAATAAGTTTGATAAGATGGACGTTGCTATGAAAGGCAAAAGGAGCAGAGGCATGGAATGCCCAAAACAAGACGAATCCAATACCAAACCCATCTTCTTTTCTCTTCTCTTCTTTTGCTGCTGCTGCTGCTGCTGCAACTGCTGCAGCGCTCTCTCTCCTTCTCCTTCCTTAAGCTCTCAAGAAAGGAAAGGAAAGGAAAGGAAAGGAAAGAGACGGCGGCGGGCGGGAAGGAGGAACTTACCATATGTGCGACTCCCACCGCCCCGTCCGGCGGTAGAAGGTGACGCCGCGGTACTGCGAGCTGCGCGACCGCGGCCCGCGCCGGCTCTTCTTGGCCGCCGCCGACGCCGCGGGGCCTCCGACTCCTCCTCCGGCGGCCGCGGCTGCTGCGGCGGCCACGGCGGGCGCGGGGGCGCCGGCCAGGCGGAGCCACGCCGCGCGGCCGTTCCCGGCGGCGCCCTCGCCCGGGGCGGCCGGGGGGAAGAACTGGCGCGTGACGACGGCCTCGGCGGAGTCGTCGTCGGCGTCGTCGGGTATCTCGACCACCGCGGCGGCCGACGAGGAGGAGGCGCCGGAGTCGTCGACGGACGGGGACAGCGGCGGCGCGTCGGCCGCCGGCGAGTCATTGAGATCCCACATGCCCGCCGTCCTTCCTTGGCTAGCTCCCCTCCCTGCTTGCTGTCCGATGTTTCGGTCCACCTCTCTCTGCTCGGCTCGGCTCTGCTCTGCTCTCGTTGGCTGGGCTGAAGATAACAAGAAAGCAGAGAGGGTGGAGAGAGAGAAGGGGGGAGGGGAGGGGAGAGGGAGAAAAAGGCAGCAGCGGGTTGCCTTGTTGGGGTATGCAAGGACTTTCTCTTTTGCTCTCTCCTTTGAAAAGCCCCTCCTCCTAACCTAGGAGCGCAGAGGAGGAGGGAAAAGGAAGGAGAGGTCCTGCTCTCCTCCCGGTGGAATGGATGGATGGACTGGTGGAAGAGCAAAGGCTTCTGCGGCTGCACCAACACAACATAGCTAGCTCACCCGGAGTGAGGGAGGGAAAGGGGAGAGCATAGGCGTGTGCGTGGCTGCCGGACCGCGGTTATAATAAAAACGGGGAAGAGCACGAGGCAGTAAACACAGCACATGTTGGCGTTAGAGCAATACAGTAAATCCGACCCCTCCAACGTCCGACCGGTCACGCCTCAAATAATTGATACCATGTCCGCGTACTTTATATTTGGCACCTTATATCTATGCTATGCATGTAACGTGAACTAGTTAACATATATCGTCCTAGGAGCGATCTCAGATGAGATGAACTCTTCATCCCTCAGACGGCTCGGTCTTGCTGCCGCCTGAGCTTGGCCACCCGAGCTGCCTCCGCCGCCTCGTGCTCTAACTTCTCAATGGCAAGCCGAAGCAACTTCGCGTTCTTCCTCCGCAGGCACCGGGCGCCCGTCTCCGCCGTTGCCAAGCGACCGGCAGTACACCGAGGAGCCACTCATCCTTGTTGGGCTCCGCAAGTACCCCGTGGCGGCGGCACACGGATTGCTCTGCCGTGTCCCTCTCCCTTGCTCGCCGCCTCTCGCGGAGGGCGGCGTCCACCTCCGGGCTGGTGGCGCAGGCACCAGCACCCACCGTTGCCCTTGTGGAGCAGCGGGCCACGGGGGAAGAGGACGGCGTGGGGGCGGCGCAGACTGCGCAACCCTCGCGGAGCTACGCGCAAGCCAGAAGGGGCCAGCTCCAACGTCCGTGTTGCGCGGGAGCGGGAGCGGAGATGGGGCAGATTCAAAGTTGCCCCCCCCTGTCCACCTTGGACCGCTTTAGCGCAATGCGGAGGGCCAACTCCTCGTCGACATTGAGGTCGGAGTCCGAGTGGCTGCCGGAGCTCGACATGTCACCGGCATTGTCGGATTTGGGATGGATTTGGAGAGGGGGAGAGGAGGGGACGGAGCGAGAGAGGAGAGTGAGTGAGCCTGGGTTGGGTTTCTTTTGTGGGGACGGCGTGGGGTCAGTGGTGAGCCAGGCTAACGTGGTAGACACGCCCTAGCTTCCCCATATCTGCCCTACATTTGGGCTAGATATGAGGGACACCAGACAGCCCGGGCATTTAAGGTTGGTATGAGGCGCCCGGGTGGGTCGAGTTTTTTACCGGTCAGTGACCGGTCCACCTGTCCGGGTATTTGGCACCGGTTTGAGGCGCCCGCACCCACGTTGATTCTTGTCCCGTTAGCATCTCCGATCGGAGAATTGGGATGACTCCGTTAGTTTCGGTCGCAAGCCGAACAGTAATGGACCTACAACCCTTGCTTGTGACCTAGCTGCAGAGCTAACATTTGTTCTAGGACACCAATAACTGCCACACGTGTGGTGTATCGGGTGGTTGTGCCGCACGCCTCGTGTGGCATGGAGAAGAAACAGCCCACACACCTATGTGTGGGCAAAACAAGTAATGCCCACACACCTCTTTTCCCCCCGGTCCCTCTCACACGCGTGCGTGTGGGCGAAATAGATAACGTCCACACGCCCGTACGTCAGGCCTCGTACCTCATGGTCCCGCACGCCCCGCGTGACAGTCACCGCGCGTCCCGCAGTTGCCATGGTCCAGACCCTCGTCCATGTTCGTTTAACTGCAGTTGCCATGTCGCTGAACTTCGGTTGCCATGTCGGAAAACTACAGTTGCCATGGTTGCTCAACTGTAGTTGCCATCTAATGTCAAAAGTTTCAGATGCCATTTTTGGGCAGCTGCGGCTGTTGCCATGTATGGTCTGGTTTATCACTAGGCAGTTGCCATGTATGGTCTGGTTTACCACTAGGAAGTTGCCATGTATGGTCTGGTTTACTACAGTTGCCATGATTTGAAAACCTTAGGAGTTGCCACCTACTAACACTAGGCATTTGCCGTGTAGTGCTACAAAAAGACATGGCAAAACAACATGTTCGGGTAAAAAAGAGAGAGTTGCCATCTGCTTACAAGCACACTAGGGCAGTTGCCGTGTACCCTGCAAAAATACATGGCAACTGACATATTCGGGTAAAAAAAAGAGAGAGTTGCCACCTGCTTATAAAGCACACTAGGGAAGTTGCCATGTACAGTGCAAAACACATGGCAAGTGGCAACTTGGGTGTGGGAGATGAGACGGGCGTGTGGGCGAGATGGCAAATGCCCACACACCAGTCCTTGTGCGTGAGTGGAAAGTGGCGTGTGGGCGAACTGCTGAACGCCCACACACCAGCCCCTCCCGTGTGGTGAAACGGCCGTGTGGGCGACCGGGTGAATGCCCACACACCAGCCTAGTCCTACGTGGCACTAGAAACATGCCAAGATTCGTGCGCTAACAAACGGACGCGGATCCACGCGTGTGGGCGAGATGCAAACACCCACACGTGTGGGCGTTAGACTTTTCGTTGTTCTATTGCTTTGGTGGTTGCTGATGCGGCTTGAACTACGTTGGTATTTCCCCAAAGAGAAAAGAATGATGCAGCACAACTACGATAGGTATTTCCCTCAGTGATGAGACCAAGGTTATCGAACCAGTAGGAGAACCACACAACACTATGTAAACGGTACCTGCACACAAAGAACAAATACTTGCAACCCGACGTAAAAGAGGGGTTGTCAATCCCTCCCGGGTAAAAAGATAGATAAAATTGTAGTAGATTGGATAAATAGATCTCGCGGGAACGCGAGATAAAATAAATAACAAAAAATTGCAGCGAGGTATTTTTGGGTTTTTGGATTAATAGATCTGAAAATAAAAGCAAATAAAAATAGATCATGAAGGCAAATATGATAAAGAAGAGACCCGGGGGCCATAGATTTCACTAGTGGCTTCTCCCGAGAAGAATAGCATACGGCGGGTAAACAAATTACTGTTGGGCAAATGATAGAACTTCAAATAATTACGACGATATCTAGGCAATGATCATTATATAGGCATCACGTCCAAGATTAGTAGACCGACTCCTGCCTGCATCTACTACTATTACTCCACACATCGACCGCTATCCAGCATGCATCTAGTGTATTAAGTTCATGGAGAAACAGAGTAATGCAATAAGAACGATGGCATGATGTAGACAAGATCTATTCATGTAGGAATAGACCCCATCTTGTTATCCTTAATAGCAACGATACATACGTGTCATTTCCCCTTCTGTCACTGGGATTGAGCACCGTAAGATCGAACCCATCACAAAGCACCTCTTTGAAGGAAATATGCCCTAGAGGCAATAATAAAGTTGTTATTTTATATTTACTTATTCATGATAAAGGTTTATTATTCATGCTAGAATTGTATTGATCGGAAACTTAAATACATGTGTGAATACATAAACAAACACAGTGTCCCTAGTGAGCCTCTACTTGACTAGCTTGTTGATCAAAGATGGTTAAGGTTTCCTAACCATTGACATGAGTTGTCATTTGATAACGGGATCACATCATTAGGAGAGTGATGTGATGGACAAGACCCATCCGTTAGCTTAGCATAATGATCGTTCAGTTTTGTTGCTATTGCTTTCGTCATGGCAAATAAATATTCCTTCGACTATGAGATTATGCCACTCCCGGATACCGGAGGAATGCCATGTGTGCTATCAAATGTCACAACGTAACTGGGTGATTATAAAGATGCTCTACAGGTATCTCCGAAGGTGTTTGTTGAGTTGGCATAGATCGAGATTTGGATTTGTCACTCCGAGTACCGGAGAGGTATCTCTGGGCCCTCTCGGTAATACACATCATAAGCTTGCAAGCAAACGACTAAGGAGTTAGTCACGAGGTGATGTATTACGGAGCGAGTAAAGAGACTTTTCGGTAATGAGATTGAACTAGGTATGAAGATACCGACGATCGAATCTCGGGCAAGTAACATACTGATATTCAAAGGGAATTACATATGTTGTCATAACGGTTCGACCGATAAAGATCTTCGTAGAATATGTAGGAGCCAATATGGGCATCCAGTTTCCGCTATAGGTTATTGACCGGAGAGGCGTCTCGGTCATGTCTACATAGTTTCGAACCCGTAGGGTCCGCACGCTTAACGTTCGATGACGTATTATATGAGTTATGTGACTTGGTGACCAAATGTTGTTCGAAGTCCCGGATGAGATCACGGACATGATGTGCAGTCGCGAAATGGTTGAGAGGTAAAGATTCATATATAGGACGATAGTATTCGGACACCGGAAGTGTTTCGGGGGGGGGGGGTACTGGGTACTTATCGGGTCACCGGTAGGAGTTCCGGGCACCCCCGAAAAAAGTTATGGGCCTTATGGGCCAAGAGAGGAAACGCACCAGCCACAAGGGGCTGGTGCGCCCGTGCATAGCAGGCCGGCCTAAGGAGGAGAATGAAAGGCGGGAGGGAAAGGAAAGTGTGGATTGGTATTCCCACTTCCTTCCCTCCCCCCTTTCCTTCCCCCTTGGGAATACATGGCAGGGGGGCGTGGCCAGGGCAGGAGCCCTAGGGCCGGACGACCACCTATGTGGTGCGCCAGGCTGCCTCCCCTCCCACCTATATATATGTGGGAGGGGGGTGCCTAGCACACCCCAGACAATTGCCTAGCCGTGTGCAGCGCCCCCTCCACCGTTTACACCCCCGGTCGTATTTTCGTAATGCTTAAGCGAAGCCCTGCGGAGATCACTTCACCATCACCATCACCATGCCGTCGTGCTGATGGAACTCATCTACTACCTCGATGTCTTGCTGGATCAAGAAGGCGAGGGACGTCACCGAGCAGAACGTGTGCAGAACGCGGAGGTGCCGTGCGTTCGGTACTTGATCGGTTGAAGCGCGAAGAAGTTCGGCTACATCAACCGCGTTGTGAAACGCTTCCGCTTACGGTCTACGAGGGTACGTAGGCACACTCCCCCCCTCGTTGCTATGCATCTCCATGGATCATTGCCTGCGCGTAGATTTTTTTTTGTTTTCCATGCAACGATTCTCAACAGTGGCATCATGAGCCAGGTCTATGCGTAGATGATATGCACGAGTAGAACAAAAAGAGTTGTGGGTGGTGATAGTCATACTGCTTACCACCAACGTCTTATTTTGATTCGGCGGTATTGTTGGATGAAGCGGCCCGGACCAACCTTACATGTCCACGCACATGAGACCGGTTCCACCGACAGACATGCAACTAGTTTTGCATAAAGGTGGCTAGCGGGTGTCTGTTCCTCCTACTTTTGTTGAATCGAATTTGACTACGGCCGTCCTTGAAGAAGGTTAAAACAGCAAACCTGATGAATCACCGTTGTGGTTTTTGCCGTAGGTAAGAACGGTTCTTGCTAGAAGCCCATAGCAGCCACGTAAAACTTGCAACAACAAAGTAGAGGACGTCTAACTTGTTTTTGCAGGGCATGTTGTGATGTGATATGGTCAAGACATGATGTGATATACGTTATTGTATGAGATGATCATGTTTTTTAATTTATCAGCAACCGGCAGGAGCCTTATGGTTGTCTCTTTATTGTATGAAATGCAGACGCCATGTAATTGCTTTACGTTATCACTATGCGTTAGCAATAGTTGTAGAAGCAATAGTTGGCGAGACGACCACGACGCAACAATGGAGATCAAGTCGAGCCGGTGGTGATGGAGATCATGACGATGCTTTGGTGAGGGAGATCAAAAGCACAAGATGATGATGGCCATATCATGTCACATATTTTGATTGCATGTGATGTTTATCTTTTATGCATCTTATTTTGCTTAGTACAGCGGTAGCATTATAAGATGATCCCTTCACTAAATTTCAATGTAAAAGTGTTCTCCCTGAGTATGCACTGTTGCTACAGTTCGTCGTTTTGAGACACCACGTGATGATCGGGTGTGATAGACTCTACGTTCACATACAACGGGTGTAAGACAGTTTTGCACATGTAGAATACTTGGGTTTAACTTGACGAGCATAGCATGTACAGACATGGCCTCGGAACACTGGAGACCGAAAGGTCGAACGTGAATCATATAGTAGATATGATCAACATATAGATGTTCACCATTGATGACTACCCCATCTCACATGATGATCGGACATGGGTTAGTTGATTTGGATCACGTATCACTTAGATGACTTGAGGGATGTCTATTTAAGTGGGAGTTCTTAAGTAATTTGATTAATTGAACTTAATTTATCATGAACTTAGTCCTGATAGTATTTGCATATCTATGTTGTAGATCAATGGCCTGTGCTACCGTTCCCCTGAATTTTAATTCGTTCCTAGAGAAAGCTAAGTTGAATGATGATGGTAGCAACTACACGGACTGGGTCCGTAACTTGAGGATTATCCTCATTGCTGCACAAAATAATTATGTCCTTGATGCACCGCTAGGTGAAAGGCCTGCTGCAGGAGCAGAAGCTCATGTTTTGAACGTCTGGCAAGCTCGATCTGCTGACTACTCGATAGTTCAGTGTGCCATTGTTTACGGCTTAGAACCGGGACTTCAAAGACGTTTTGAACGTCATGGAGCATATGAGATGTTTCAAGAGTTGAAGTTAATATTTCAAGCAAATGCCCGGGTAGAGAGATATGAAGTCTCCAACAAGTTCAATAGATGCAAGATGGAGGAGAACAGTTCTGTGAGTGAACATATACTCAAAATGTCTGGGTATTATAATCACTTGACTCAGCTGGGAGTTTATTTCCAGTTGATTGTATTATTGACAGAGTTCTTCAGTCACTGCCACCAAGCTACAAAGGCTTTGTGATGAACTATAATATGCAAGGGATGAACAAAACAATTCCCGAGCTCCTCGCAATGCTTAAGGCCGCGGAGGTAGAAATCATGAAGGAGCATCAAGTGTTGATGGTTAACAAGACCACTAGTTTCAAGGAAAAGGGCAAGGAAAAAAGGGAACTTCAAGAAGAAGGGCAAGCAAGTTGCCACTCCCGGGAAGAAGCCCAAAGCTGGACCCAAGAGCCTAAAACTGAGTGCTTCTACTGCAAAGGGACTGGTCACTGGAAGCGAAACTGTCCCAAGTATTTGGCGGATAAAAAGGATGGCAAAGTGAACAAAGGTATATTTGATATACATGTTATTGATGTGTACCTTACTAATGCTCGTAGTAGCGCCTGGGTACTTGATATTGGTTCGGTTGCTCATATTTGTAACTCGAAACAGGAGCTACGGATTAAACGAAGATTGGCTATGGACGAGGTGATGATGCACGTCGGGAATGGTTCCAAGGTTGATGTGATCGCCATCGGCATGCTACCTCTACATCTACCTTCGGGATTAGTTATAGACCTGAATAATTGTTATTTGGTGCCGGTGTTGAGCGTGAACATTATATTTGGATCTTGTTTAGTGCGAGACGGTTATTCATTTAAATCGGAGAATAATGGTTGTTATATTTATCTGAGTAATATCTTTTATGGTCATGCACCCTTGAAGAGTGGTCTATTTTTGTTGAATCTCGATTTTAGTGATACACATATTCATAATATTGATGCCAAAAGATGAAAAGTTGATAATGATAGTGCAACATATTTGTGGCACTGCCGTTTAGGTCATATTGGTGTAAAGCGCATGACCAAGCAGATGGGCTTTTGGAATCACTTGATTATGAATCATTTGATACTTGCGAACCATGTGCCTCATGGGCAAGATCACTAAAACTCCGTTATCCGGAACAATGGAGCGAGCCAATGACTTATTGGAAATAATACATACCGATGTATGTGGTCCGATGAGTGTTGAGGCACACGACGGGTATCATTATTTTTTGACCTTCACAGATGATTTGAGTAGATATGGGTATATCTACTTAATGAAACACAAGTCTGAAACGTTTGAAAAGTTCGAAGAATTTCAGAGTGAAGTGGAGAATCATCATAACAAGAAAATAAAGTTTCTACGATCTGATCGCAGAGGAAAATATTTGAGTTACGAGTTTGGCCTTCATTTAAAACAATGTGGAATAGTTTCACAACTCACGCCACCTGGAACACCACAGCGTAATGGTGTATCACTATTGCAGGATACTGCTAACGTGACACTATCAGAGACCCTTCGACGAAACTGTGTGCGATGCAATAATCGCAAACAGTGGTGTAAAAAACCCGTCAAAAAAGGTGCAAAACGTTTGCGATGGAGGATGCATCAAACACGGTTCAGATTTTAGTTGCGTGTGCGATGCAAGGCATACGGTTCAGTTTTCAATTAACTGTTTGCGATGAGGAGGAACAAAAGAAACGGGCAACCAAATGGAGGTGTGTGCGATATACATCATACAGTTCACTCAGATGAACTGTTTGTGATTAGGCAACACAAAAGAAACGGTCAGCCAGATCAAGGTGTGTGCGATATACGGCATGCGGTTCACTCGGATGAACTGTTTGTGTTGACAAGAGAACAGAAACGGTTCAATATAACAAGATGTGTGTGATACGTGGCAAACAGGTCTGTAATCAGAAATGTGTGCGAAGACCGATAATAACACAGACAGTTGTTGCTAATAAGACGTGTGTGTTGTGCAATGGGATTGCATACAGAATAACAACACACACACATATATATATATAGACACACACACACACACTTATAAGGACATGGTTGCATAACCAAATTAAACATCCACTTAAATAGGTGGCTACTACAACCATGGCATTTGCACACACCAAAGTAAACTATTACATGCATAATTACATAGGTGGCTACTACACACATGACATCTTCACACACCAATAAAGTAAACTATATATTACATGCATGATTAACTAGCCTAAATGATCATCTGATCATCATCTACTTCTTGTGACGCTTGCTCTGCCTGTGGCTCGATCCGGACTCGTCGATTTGGGTAACGAGGCACTTCCTCATGTCAACGATCCGCCTGTGCATCTCGTAGCATGTGTACACGCTCTTGGCTGCGAACCTAAGGTGAGGTTCATCCAGTTGCCGCATCTAGGCCCTGTGCCAGGATACAAGACTTGTTCTCTGGGCATCCTGCTTCATCGTTTCATAGTAGGGGTCGATGATGTCCGAGGCGTGTTCGACCAAGGAGTCCTTCTTCGTGCTGCCCCAGACCCTGTAGTGGTCACGGATTTCGACAAGGTTCTTGCAGGCCAAGCCCGTAACACTGAGCGCTTTTACATCGTCGGTGGTTTCCACTGTGGCGAACTTGTAGTCGGTGCTGTTGACAAACCTGTTGAAACGGTCGCAAGGCTCTGTGGCCATGCAGTAGTGGTAGATGAGGACATGATGGCGCACGCACAACTGGGTGATGGCAACCTTCTCATCTATGCCGGTATGGCCGGTGGTGTACTGGAGGTTGATGCCGACCACCTTGTACTTGTCTCGAGCAAGCAACTGCTCAACGCTGTTGATGTAGTTGTCCACCACGGCCAGGTCGATGGTGTACACCACCGAGAGATCCGTCTCCCTCGCGTGGGTCTCCACTCTATGCTCGCCGAACTCCATTGAAGCGCCGCTAGACATCCCCTCTCTATGTGTCGTCGTGGGTGTGCTTCTTGTGTTGTGGGGCGCGATCGAAAGGTTGAAGAGACTAAGGTTATAATGGCCGCGGGAATTAAAGGGGAAGCCGGACGGCCAGGAATATCGGCAGGCCCTGATGGCAGTTCTAATTTGCAACGCGTAACTCCATCGTGCAGCATGTAACTGCATCGCGTGGTAACGCGCGCGGCGCAACCGCATGCATATGGGGCCCCCGACATGATCATGCGCACGCCGAACCGCTGGCAGAGCGCGCGCGGAGGGACGTGAGCAGAGTGCTCCGCGGTCGCCTCAACGGCGAGCAACCATATATATATATATATGTGCATATAGCAGCTGAACACGCAAGGAAAAGCTGTCCACAAGCCGAGCGCGCCGACGGACGTGAGCAGAGCGTGCCAACGGACGCGAGCAGAGCGCGCCGCGGTGCCAAACGGCGAGCAGAGCTTGCCGAGGGACGTGAGCAGAGGCCGGCACAGTGATACGTGGCAAATAAGACGGACTGTGCGAGCGATGTCGGAGACATCAAGCACGAATTAGATTAGAGTTGCGTGTGCGATATGTGGCATAGAGTTGATCCATCCGAGCTGTTTGTGATGGAATAAGCCGTGTGTATTGCGGGCAAATGCTTGCTGGTATATAATCTTAAATTTAACCAAAAAATGTTAATGCGTGTTACAAAAATTGCATAACTGGAAACTATGTTCAAATACGAATCCAACGATATAATCTTTGGCCACATGCATTCGTATTTTATTAGTTAAATCCTACTTATAAACCAGGACGGGGGTATAGTAGGTAATTAAATTGCAAACATTTTTTTGTATTAACCGTATGTGTACGTGTCCTTTCGTCCTCCTCTCGCACGTCTTGTCACCTCGCTGCCGCAGACGGCTTACAGCGCAAGCTTGCGCAGCGCGCGGGGGCGTTCTTTTGGCCAAACGGTGGCTCGAAGTGGCGCCAATGAATCGTCGGTGAGCCCATTCCCGCGCAATCTCGCAGGTTCCCGCGCAAGCTTCCCGCCTGACTCGGTGAAATTCCCCAATATCCCAATGCTTACCGGCCTGCTATATAAACCCTCACGACCGGGGAGTCCTGCGTCGCATTTTCCACTCCCTCCCTGTAGCTTATCTTGTCTGCTTCTCCCACAATCGCCAATGGCATCGGTCCGTCGTTCTCGCTTAGCCACTCCACCGCCATCAGAGGACAGCTCCAGCTAGGAGGCTACACCGTGGCGGTGGCTCAGTCCCCAGCGTAGTGTAGTGTGCGTGGCGTCCTGTTGGGTGTGCGCAGAACACCCACCACACGCTCTGCCGGCGCTGCCCGTCGGCAGCTGTTGCCGGCCGCCGTTGCTGCCACACCACCATAGAAAGCCAAGGCCATCGCCCGCTCCGCTGCCGCAGTCCGTAGGCGAAGGTGGCTGTCATGCCGCCACCCCACAGCCGGCCATCACCCGCTCCGCCACCGTGGCCCGAAGGGGGGAGGTGGCCGTCGTGGTCGCCACCTCATCATTGGTCGCCGTGTCCGCCAGCCCACCGTCGACCGCCGGGATCATCACCCGCTCCGCCACTGTCGCCCGAAGGAGGGAGGCGGAGGTGGAGGCCCGCACGTGCGTCAGCGACCTTGCGCGCTACATCGAGTTCCTGCGGGAGGAGGAGGAGCGCCTCGTCGAGCACGCAAAGAGACTTACCGCAGCCGTGGCCGCAGTACACGGCGACGCAGAGGCGAGGAATCAGGAGATCTACGAGCAGTGCGGCCGTTTCGAGAGGGATCGTCTGGAGCGGCAGTGGGCGTTCGAGCTGAAGAGCGTCGTTGAACGTGCAGCAGCGGCAGGCACCGTATTGCAGTTGCCCAGCTCATCGGTAGGCTCCTCCTCCTCCTCTGCCTCTTACTGAGCGCGCTCGGCAGAGGAGAGGCTGCCGGAAGTAGCACAAAGCCCCTCCGTAGTAGTAGTAGCAGTATTTAGGGGCTATTTTGTTCAGTTCATCTGACTATAGATGTGGTGGAACTGTACAACATACTTAAAATTAGCTAGTATATATAGTTGAACTAGCTATTTCAGTACATGGTTGGCAACAATTGGGGAAAAGTTTGGTCGGTTCAGCTGTCGAGTTGAATTGTTTGTATAAATTAAGAATGCCTGCTTAATCTATGAATGAAATCTATGCTTAATTACTGAGTTTTAGTTGCAAAAATTAGATAGTGCTAGTGATTTCTTGCTGCATATTTTGACAAATCATAGTGTTATAAGGATTGACAAATGGCAATGTTGCTAGATAAAAAATGTCAATCTTTCCAGTTTGACAAATGGCAACATACCCAATATGACAGAAGCAAATCTTACCAAATTGTTTGTACGTGGTTGCACACGGGTTGTCCAAAACAACCGTTTGCGTTGAAGGGATGCACAAATCCCGCGCTGCGAATTTTCCCTCGACTTAAGAGGGGAGACCATAGCTCTCATTTTGCGTACGGGTGTTCTAATTAAAACGTTAGTGATCAAGAGCTGCATAAATCCTGCTCGGCGCATTTTCTCTTGGCTTCCTGGGGAAGCTGTCGGTTTGCATACGGGTGTTCTAACTAAAACCTTTGCGATCAAGAGCTGCACAAATCCTGCTAGGCACATTTTCCCTTGGCTTCCTGGGGAAGTTGTCAGTTTTGCATACGGGTGTTCTAACTAAAACGTTTGTGATGAGTGTTTTATATGTAAAAATCGTATAAAACTACGGCTTGGGCGCCATTAATGTAGAGGATGCGAGCAAGGCGGACGGCCATGGAAGTCAAAGGCTCGCTTCTCGGTGAGCCTGTGCGGCGTACAGCTCGCACGCTTCCCGATGAGCCTCCGCATTGGAGTACAGCTCGCACGCCTCCCGTTTAGTCAAGCAATCAAGCACCTGTCCGCACGGCGCCTCCTAGCCATTAAAAGAGTGAAGCGTGGCGTCACATGAATGTTTAACAGAACACACACAATTTAAATTATACAAAATGTTTGAGATGTTAAAGTGGCAACTATTTGTTTCAAAGTGCCTTTGTTGGCTGTTATTCGAGTGCGCCTTCTCTCAAAATGGACACGAAAAATACCACAACATGTCGGGTGCCATTCCATTATAGCATGCCAAGTTTCATGAATTTCAGGCGAGTTTTGGATTTACTAGAATTTAAAAACAAAGTATCTCAACGTTTTGCCGGCAATCAACGATGCCCTGGTGTTTGAAATTCATTCCCATTTCTTGCATGAGACCTAAGCATGCACCAAAGGACACATATTTGATTTTTCAACCAATTTATATGCACTGGAGCATGGACATGTAGTTCAAATTTGAATTATGCACATAAAATGCCTGGAAACCCCAGTTAATGTATAAAAATGTCCAAACGAACCCCAATAATTCCAAAATTAAACACAACACTCCTGTTGTTCTATGTTGACACTAGAAAATTTTTGAAAGCAATAAGAGGCAACGAATATCGTTTCGTCCCCAAAGGTGGCACGTTCCCTACCGAAACCATCACGCTTGTTGTGAGAAGCTCTGGTTTGTGAGAAGCTTATACCCCAACCTGCCCCAAATGGGACAAATATTTTATCATGACATATTGATGCCGCTCCATGATAGCATGCCAAGTTTCATGAATTTTAGACGAGTTTTAGATTTACTAGAATTTAGAAACCATGTATCTCAATTTTTGCGGCCGAGTGACGGTGGCAGGGTGTTTGAAATTCATTCCCATTTCTTGCATGGGACCTAAGCATGCAACCAAGGACACAGATTTGATTTTTCAACTAGTTTATATGCACTGGAGCATGTGCATGTAGTTCAAATTTGAATTATGCACATAAAATGCCTTTCAAACCAGTTAATGTATAAAATGTCCAAACGAACCCTAAAAAATTCCAAAATTAAACACAACACTCCTGTTGTTTTATGTTGACACTAGAAATTTTTTGAAAGCAATAAGAGGCAATGGATATCATTTCGTCCCCAAAGGTGTCACGTTCCCTACCGAAACCATCACGCTTGTTGTGAAGCTCTGGTTTGTGAGAAGCTTATACCCAAACCTGCACCAAATGGGACAAAAGTTTTACCACGGCATGTTGATGCCGCTCCATGATAGCATGCCAAGTTACATGAATTTCAGACGAGTTTTGGATTTACTAGAATTTAAAAACCAGGTATCTCAATGTTTGCAGCCGAGTGGCGGTGGTAGGGTGTTTGACATTCATTACCATTTCTTGCATGGGACCTAAGCATGCAACCAAGGACACAGATTTGATTTTTCAACCCGTTTATATGCACTAGAGCGCATATAGTTCAAATTTGAATGATGCACCTGAAATGCCTACAAAACCAAGTTAATGTATAAAAACGTCCAAACGAACCCTGAATAATTCCAATTTTTTGATGACACACCTATAGTTGCATGTTCACTGTAGATAAAAGTTCTAGAAATTCAAACACCATCCTTTGCAGCTATGACCACATTAAGTAATTCAAATCAAGACGATAAATCAAGTAGATCACACACAGTTTATTATCACCAACCGTGTGACATGCAACACAAAATATCTTGGAGCACCGTTGGTGTGTAGTACACCTATGGCTTACGCGAGAAGGTGCGTCGGCTACAGTCCACAGCCGGCGTGTCAAGCACACTAGCTGACTCCCCAAATATCATTTCACTGTTCATTCGTCACCGATGAAAGATGGGGACGTGGACCCGCGTCGTGAGGGCAACTTCGGCGGCCCACTCCGGCGAGAGCGCGACCGCAGTCGCCAGGCACGTGCTAACAAGCTTCGTGAGGGCAACCGCAATCTGCGTCCGGGCGGCCTAGGCAGCCCAAACAGCCGCTGTTGCTTCTCAGGCAGTGGCAACAACATCTGCCTCGGGGATAGAAACTGGCGAGAGCGGCACAGCAGCTGTCCGTTCCGCATCGGCGGCCTTAGCCCTGAGGGAGCCCGCCCACTACCATGTCGAGGCCGTCCATGCCCAGCTCATGGCGATCACCAAATAAATCGAACGAAGCTTATCCGACAATGGTCGGCAACCCACGGCCGAAGAGTTGGCAATCGCCGAGAGAGTTCGAGCAGCCGTCCGTTCCTGCGCGGCATACCTTGCCACGACGGAGCCCACCAAAGCCCAAATCACGGCCGCCCACGGCCAGCTCGTGGCGGCCTATTCCAAAGATATGGCAGACGCGGATGGCGAGATGCTTGCCGAGTATGGTGCAATTGATGCCATGGAGCCCCTTCCCCAGGAGACCATCGGGCGCGAGCTGGACATGGAGGAGGCGGCGGAGATCGATGAGCACCTGCCGTAGTAGTACTCTTTGTTTTGTTTAATTAAGAGCGCCGGTCTTTAATTTGTTAGAGTAATGTTTAGGTCAGCTAGCTCTGTTTTTTCGATAAAGGGTGATTTTTATTGACTCATAATAAAGCATCGAGTGATACAATTACAATGAGCGACACCCGGCCTATGCATAGGTAGGATGCACACAACCAACATAAGCACACACACACACACAAAGATCTTGCTGGCAAGGAGCTAAATCATACTAGACCAAAGCTATGCCTAGGCAGAGAGAAAAAGGAAAAAACAGTCCCAAAGCGATAAGAACAGCGACTAGCATGTACAACGACAACCCTTGGCTTCAACTATCTCATGACAACATACATACTACGAGAGGGGTTCTTCAGAAACGACGCCTCCAAGAAGGGAACGACACACAAGTGACGCCGTCGCCGGATCCAACACCCAAAGGTCGGATTGAGGATTTTCACCCTGAAGAACAAGTCCGAGCAAACTCCAAGCAATGCCTTCACCAGGGAGGTATAGCCAATAAGATGCCAGACCTAGGGTTTTCACCCCAGAGCTCAAGACCATTGTTTAATTGCTGAACTTGCTCGATTAAGAAGTGTGGGTGTGCTGTAGTCTCCTTTATGTATCCAAATTATGCAATGACGTGGATGGCCATTGTAACGAGGTAAATTCAAACCAAAATTTTTGACGTTCAAACTCATGACACATGGGTTAAGCTATCTGAATCATTTGTGATGTTCACATATCGTACACAGTTCTGAATAAGGGACCGTGTCTGAAGACACTTTGCGCGCCAGTTTTTTCTCTGAAGCGATTCCAAAATTTCGGCTTCCGCGGAAATATCTACCTCCCCGCCCCCTCCCCCTTACCAAAAGCCACATTTCCCCTGTTTCCGCCTTCCTTTCTAAGTTGAAACCTTCACTCCTTGCTTGCAGCGCCGCCTCCTCGCCGGCGACCCTCCTTCACGCTGCTCGGCCTCGCCTATCCAAGTAGGTAATCCACACCCGACCCCCATCCTGCTCCTCCTTCCACATCCCACATGCCCCGACCGCTGGCGCGAGCGCGACACCTTCCACCCAAATCACCGACCCCTCCACCAAATAAGCGGCGCCCTAAGGCATGGTGCACGCAGTATAGCCATGATCTCAAGGAGCATTTGGCAACGGAGAAGCAAATCGCGGCCGCACGAGCAAATGAGGTCGCGATGGCTGCCATTCGTGTCGGCCCCCACATCTTGGAGGAGCACCTCGCCGTCGAGGCCACCGTTGACGCCTCGCGTGCCGAAGACGCGACGCGGTTGGCTGTTTGGTTCAATTCTGCAATGCGATGTTCAATTGTTGTGGGTGCATTCTGTTATTGTATACCATGTGAGAAATAAATCGAATTTGGCTGTACTAAATACATGAGAAGCAAATACAATTGCTATATTTCCAAGTTGTTAAGCATGCTTGGTTTGGTTAACTGTCTAATCTTCTATTAGGAGTATGTTATATTGTGCAATGTGGTTCTCAGTTAATGTTTGGTTCATTTGTTGTGGTGTTTAGTTAACTGCTTGGTTCAATTCTGCAGTGCGATGTCCAATTGTCGTGGGTAGAATTTTGTATTGTTGTGCATGTGAGGAATAAATCGAATTTGGCTACACTTAATACATGAGAAACATATACAGGTCCTATATTCCCTAGTTCTTAATCATGCTTGGTTTGGATAAATGGGTTTTCCATGTGGCTTGAATTAATCTGATGAATCTGCAATGTGCTTATTTTTCATCAACATATTTTACTGATAGCATGTGAACCCTTACTTAACCTGATGACTAACTACCTTATATGTGTTGCAGGCAAACAATGGGAAGCACTGAGGTTTACAATCGAGGTTAGCACGTGCATGGTCCGTTGTCTAATAGCACATTATTGTGCAATTGCAGGAACCATTCTAATATTTAGGTTTTTAACAATTTGGTCTTGCACATGTAGGTCCTGCCGGGAGAGGTTTTGACCCACTGTTCGACCCTTTTTGCATATGGGGAAATGAGTTGTCCATGAATATCAGTCAAGTCAAGAAACTCAGAAAGATTGTTAGGATTAAGAAATTAGCGACAAAAAACAACAAGATCTTTGTCTGCACAATAAAGAAGACATCAGTTCACTACAAGATGGTACTAACTATTATACCTTGCCTTTTTTTATTCCTTTGCCCCATTTCCAATATAGAGAAGATATTTATGCACATCCTTGTTTTCAGGCCTTTCCAAAGCAGTTCACTGATGATTACCTCTCAAACCACATGTATGGTCAGGAGGCGAGGAAGGTATTCATACAACACCCACGGTTCAGTATTGAAGTGTTTCTGAAGAGGACGAAGGATGGGCGGTCAATCATCCAGAGGCACTTGCCTAAAGTTACAAAGACCTTCAACATCAATGAAGGCTCAATATTCGCCTTCTGCTTTAGCAGTTTTCCAGATGAGATACATGTGTCTATGTACCGTCTATGATGCTAATTTCAAAAGGTTATAGATGTTGCATGCGAAGCTTGGTGCCCGTGTAGTTGTGTAATGGGGTAGCTGAGTGCTGAAGCTATATGATGTTGTACTCTGATGTATTTCAATTATGAAAATGAAATATATTGTGTGCTTAATACGAAATGTCAATTAGATTAATAAATGGATTATTAATAATCAGATAATTAGACTGCTAATTGGGTTTTTTCTATTGCAAACGGTTATTGAGAAAACACCGTGTGTGATGCATTCAATAACGCACACAGTTTCTAGGAATAAACCGTGTTAGATTAATGAACAATCACACACGACATCCTCTTGAAAACTGTTTGCGTTAGGCCACCTGGCGCAAACGTTTACCACATAAAAACTGTGTGTGATGGACAACCTTTGCCACACAGTTTCTTCTACGCACCGTGTGTGATGCATTCAATAACGCAAACGCTAATTTTTTTAATATCGTGTGCAATGGCAACACTATCACAAACGATTTAACGGGGAAAATTGTGTGTGATGTACCTGTGAACGGAAACGTTTTCCTTGGAGCGACTGTGTGGGACGTACATACGAACGGAAACGTTTAGCGGGGACTGACTGTGTGGGATGTACTTGCGACCGGAAACAATTTCGCCTGTATAATTGTATTTTTTAAGTTCTACTATACGTATTTCCGTATTTGAGCATCCGCCGGTCGCACACGACCTCATTTTGCCGAGCGTGTGTGCCAGGAGGGCATATCCCCGACGGTTTCTGGGTCATGTGGGAAGGACCCCCCTAACGCTATCACTCACTAGGCGACGGTTCCAAATGCCATCGCGGAAAGGGGTTAAAAACCGTTTGTATAACACTTCGTTGTACTAGTGTATCCAAATGTCATAACCATACTTTATTGGATATGGTGCGTTCTATGATGTCTCTTACCGATTTACCACTATCGTTTTGGGGACATGGATTAGAGACAGCTGCATTCACGTTAAATAGGGCACCATCTAAATCCGTTGAGACGACACTGTATGAACTATGGTTTGGCAAGAAACCTAAGATGTCGTTTCTTAAAGTTTGGGGTTGCGACACTTATGTCAAAAGGCTTCAGCCTGATAAGCTCGAACACAGATCAGAGAAGTGCGTCTTCATAGGATACCCTAAGGAAACAATTGGGTACACCTTCTACCACAAATCCTAAGGCAAGATCTTTGTTGCCCAGAATGGAACCTTTATAGAGAAGGAGTTTCTCTCAAAAGAAGTGAGTGGGAGGAAAGTAGAACTTGATGAGGTAATCGTACATTCTCTCGAATTGGAAAGTCGCACATAAGAGAAATCCGTTCCCGTGATGCCTACACCAACTAGAGAGGAAGCAAATGATAATGATTATGAAACTTCAGATCAAGTTGCTACTGAACCTCGTAGGTCAACCGGAGAACGATCCGCACCAGAGTGGTACGGTAATCCTCTTCTGGAAGTCATGTTATTAGACCAAGGCGAACCTACGAACTATGAAGAAGCTATGATGACCCCAGATTCTGACAGATGGCTTGAGGCCATCAAATCTGAGATAGGATCCATGTATGAGAACAAAGTGTGGACTTTGGTGGACTTGCCCGATGATCGGCAAGCCATAGAGAATAAATGGATCTTCAAGAAGAAGATTGACGCTGATGGTAATGTTACTGTGTATAAAGCTCGACTTGTCGCAAAAGGTTTTCGACAAGTTCAAGGGGTTGACTACGATGAGACTTTCTCACCCGTCACGATGCTTAAGTCCGTCCGAATCATGTTAGAAATTGCCGCATTTCATGATTATGAAATCTGGCAAATGGATGTCAAAACTGTATTCCTTAAAGAAGAGTTGTATATGATGCAACCAGAAGGTTTTGTTGATCCTAAAGGTGCTAACAAAGTGTGCAAACTCCAGCGATCCATCTATGGACTGGTGAAAGCATCTCGGAGTTGGAATATACGCTTTGATGAGTGAGGGAGTCCTGGATTAGGGGGTCCTCGGACAGCCGGACTATATACTTTAGACGGACCGTTGGACTATGAAGATACAAGATTGAAGACTTCGTCCCGTGCCCGGATGGGACTCTCCTTGGCGTGGAAGGCAAGCTTGGCAATACAGATATGTAGATCTCCTCCCTTGTAACCGACTCTGTGTAACCCTAGCCCCCTCCGGTGTCTATATAAATCGGAGGGTTTAGTCCGTAGGACGACAACAATCATATCATAGGCTAGCTTCTAGGGTTTAGCCTCTACGATCTCGTGGTAGATCAACTCTTGTAATACTCATATCATCATGATCAATCAAGCAGGAAGTAGGGTATTACCTCCATCGAGAGGGCCTGAACCTGGGTAAACACCGTGTCCCCCGCCTCCTGTTACCATCCGCCTTAGATGCACAGTTTGGGACCCCCTACCCGAGATCCGCCGGTTTTGACACCGACATTGGTGCTTTCATTGAGAGTTCCACTGTGCCGTCACCACAAGGCTTGATGGCCCCTTCGATCATCGGCAACGATGCGATCCAGGGTGAGGTTTTCCTCCCCAGACAGATCTTCGTATTCGGCGGCTTCGTACTGCGGGCCAACTCGCTTGGCCATCTGGAGCAGATCGAGAGCTACGCCCCTCGCCATCAGGTCAGGTTTGCAAACTTGAACTATACTGCCAACATCCGCGGAGACTTGATCTTCGACGGATTCGAGCCCATGTCAGGTGCGCCGCACAGTCACGACGAGCATGACTTAGCTCTGCCGTCGGACAGTGTTTGGGAGATCACACCTGCAACTACTCCGACCCTCAATCCGGAACAGATTGCGCCGTCCGAGGACGGGTGGATGGACCACGCCACGAAGGCCGCGCACTCAGCGGCGATAGAGCCGAATGCTGACTTCACTACCTATGAGACCCGTGTTGCCGGACACTTGGATTCGTCCGCGGCCACGGGCTCCGAGCCGCCTGCGTCCGTTCCTATCGAATCTGATTGGGCACCGATTATGGAGTTTTCCTCCGCGGATATCTTTCAGCACTCACCACTGGGCGACGTGCTAAACTCACTGAGGTCTCTCTCCTTGTCAGGAGACCCTTGGCTGAACTATGTCCGGCTAGAATGGGATGCGGACGACGAAGAAATTCGCTCCCCACCCACCACCCACTTAGTAGCCACTGTCGACGATTTAACCGACATGCTCGATTTCGGCTCCGAAGACATCGACGGTATGGACGACGATGCAGGAGACGAACAGGAACCACCGCCCACAGGGCGCTGGACTGCCACCTCATCATATGATATATACATGGTGGACACCCCCAAAGAAGGCGATGGCGATAAGACAGCGGAGGATAATCCCTCCAAGAAGCAATCCAAGCACCGATGTCAGCGGCGCCGCTCTAAGTCCCGCCATAGCAAAAGCAGCGACACTGGCACAAGAGACAATAACGCTCCGGATAGTGCCGAAGACGACGACAATCCCCTCCAGCCAGACCTCGAGCGGGAGGATGAACAAGCTAGCCCTCCGGAACAGGCAGCAGACGGAGAATCAGAGGATGACAATTACATGCCTCTCTCCGAAGACGAGGTGAGCCTCGGCAACGAAGAATTTATCGTGCCTGAGGATCCCGTCAAGCAGGAGCACTTCAAGCGCCGGCTTATAGCCACAGCAAACAGCCTGAAGAAAAAGCAACAACAGCTTTGAGGTGATCAAGATCTGCTAGCAGATAGATGGACTGAAGTCCTGGCGGCTGAGGAATATGAACTCGAACGCCCAACCAAGAGTTACCCAAAGCGTAGGTTGCTACCCCAACTCGAGGAGGAAGCATTAAAACCTACATTACCAGCGTATGATGCGGCTGATCGGCCACCTCGTGGCCGAGACAGAGGGGCATATCAGCCCGAAGTCCAGCCCGCACCCCGTCGCCAGACAAAAAAAACACCAAGGCCCGGGGCAACACGCGGGACCTGCGAGACATATTGGAAAACAAAGCAGGACATACAAGATCGATCTACGGATCACGGGGTCGCGCCCCAACGCGTGACGATGACCGTCACGCCGGATACACTAAAAGCAAATCCGACCGGGCCGAATACAGCCGACAAGACTCGTATGAACTGCGTCGTGACATAGCCCGGCACAGAGGCGCCGCACACCCCCTATGCTTCACCGATGAAGTAATGGATCATGAATTCCCAGAAGGATTCAAACCTGTGAACATTGAGTCATACGATGGCACAACAGACCCCGCGGTATGGATCGAGGATTTCCTCCTCCACATCCACATGGCCCGCGGTGACGATCTACATGCCATCAAGTACCTCCCACTAAAACTCAAAGGACCAGCTCAGCATTGGCTGAATAGCCTGCCAGCAAACTCCATTGGCAGTTGGGAGAATTAGGAAGATGCATTCCTTGAAAACTTCCAGGGCACTTATGTGCGACCACCAGATGCTGATGACTTGAGCCACATAACCCAACAGCCAGGGGAATCGGCCAGGAAATTCTGGACTCGATTCCTAACTAAAAAGAACCAAATTGTCGATTGTCCGGATGCCGAGGCCTTAGCGGCATTTAAACATAACATCCGGGACGAGTGGCTCGCCCGACACCTCGGCCAAGAGAAGCCGAAGTCCATGGCAGCCCTCACGACACTCATGACCGCTTTTGCGCGGGCGAGGACAGCTGGCTGGCTCGCAGCAACAACACATCAAGAAATCCTGGCAATTCAGATGCCAAAGATACTAACGGCAGACCATGTCGCAACAGACACAAGCGCCGCAACAACGGCGACAACGCCGAAGACACGACAGTCAATGCCGGATTCAGTGGCTCTAAATCCGGTCAGCAAAAAAAACGTTCAAAAGAAGCAATCCGGGCCCGTCCAGTTTGGACCGCATACTCGATCGCTCGTGTCAAATTCACGGCACCCCCGATAAGCCAGCCAAATTCAAAAGAATGCTGGGTGTTCAAGCAGGCCGGCAAGTTGAATGCCGAAAACAAGGACAAGGGGCTGCATAGCGACGACGAGGAGGAGCCTCGGCCGCCGAACACAGGAGGACAGAAGAGGTTCCCTCCACAAGTGAAAACGGTGAACATGATATAGGCAACCCATATTCCCAAGAGGGAACGGAAGCATGCACTAAGGGACGTCTATGCGATGGAGCCAATGGCCCCAAAATTCAACCCATGGTCCTCTTGTCCGATCACCTTCGATCGCAGGGACCACCCCACTAGTATCCGTCATGGCGGATCTGCCGCATTGGTCCTTGACCCCATCATTGACGGATTTCACCTCACTCGAGTCCTTATGGACGGAGGTAGCAGCCTGAACCTGCTCTATCAGGATACAGTGCGCAAAATGGGCATAGTGTTGGGGAACGTAGTAATTTCAAAAAATTTCCTACGCACACGCAAGATCATGGTGATGCATAGCAACGAGAGGGGAGAGTGTTGTCCACGTACCCTCGTAGACCGAAAGCGGAAGCGTTAACACAACGCGGTTGATGTAGTCGTACGTCTTCACGATCTGACCGATCAAGTACCGAACGCACGGCACCTCCGAGTTCAGCACACGTTCAGCTCGATGACGTCCCTCGAACTCCGATCCAGCCGAGTGTTGAGGGAGAGTTTCGTCAGCACGACGGTGTGGTGACAATGATGATGTTCTACCGACGCAGGGCTTCGCCTAAGCACCCCTACGATATTATCGAGGTGTAATATGGTGGAGGGGGGCACTGCACACGGCTAAGAGATCAATGATCAATTGTGTGTCTAGAGGTGCCCCCTGCCCCCGTATATAAAGGAGCAAGGGGGGGTTCGGCCGACCAAAGGGGAGAGGCGCGCCAGGAGGAGTCCTACTCCTACCGGGAGTAGGACTCCCCCCTTTTCCATGTTGGACTAGGAGAGAGAGGGGGAATAGGTGGAGGGGAGGAAGGAAAGGGGGGCGTCGCCCCCCTCTCCTTGTCCTATTCGGACTGGGGGGAGGGGCGTGCGGCCCTGCCCTGGCCTCCTCTCCTCTCTTCCACCTAGGCCCACTAAGGTCCATTAAGTTACCGGGGGGTTCCGGTAACCTCCCGTACTCCGGAAAAATCCTGATTTCACCCGGAACACTTCCGATATCCAAACATAGGCTTCCAATATATCAATCTTTATGTCTCGACCATTTCGAGACTCCTCATTATGTCTGTGATCACATCCGGGACTCCGAACAACCTTCGGTACATCAAAACATATAAACTCATAATATAACTGTCATCGTAACGTTAAGCGTGCGGACCCTACGGGTTCGAGAACTATGTAGACATGACCGAGACACCTCTCCGGTCAATAACCAATAGCGGAACCTGGATGCTCATATTGGCTCCCACATATTCTACGAAGATCTTTATCGGTCAGACCGCATAACAACATACGTTGTTCCCTTTGTCATCGGTATGTTACTTGCCCGAGATTCAATCGTCGGTATCTCGATACCTAGTTCAATCTCGTTACCGGCAAGTCTCTTTACTCGTTCCGTAATACATCATCCCGCAACTAACTCATTAGTTACAATGCTTGCAAGGCTTATAGTGATGTGTATTACTGAGTGGGCCCAGAGATACCTCTCCGACAATCGGAGTGACAAATCCTAATCTCGAAATACGCCAACCCAACAAGTACTTTTGGAGACACCTGTAGAGCACCTTTATAATCACCCAGTTACGTTGTGATGTTTGGTAGCACACAAAGTGTTCCTCCGGTAAACGGGAGTTGCATAATCTCATAGTCATAGGAACATGTATAAGTCATGAAGAAAGCAATAGAAACATACTAAACGATCGAGTGCTAAGCTAACAGAATGGGTCAAGTCAATCACATCATTCTCCTAATGATGTGATCCCGTTAATCAAATGACAACTCATGTCTATGGCTAGGAAACATAACCATCTTTGATCAACGAGCTAGTCAAGTAGAGGCATACTAGTGACACTCTGTTTGTCTATGTATTCACACAAGTATTATGTTTCCGGTTAATACAATTCTAGCATGAATAATAAACATTTATCATGATATAAGGAAATAAACAATAACTTTATTATTGCCTCTAGGGCATATTTCCTTCAGTCTCCCACTTGCACTGGAGTCAATAATCTAGATTACACAGTAATGATTCTTACATCCATGGAGTCTTGGTGCTGATCATGTTTTGCTCGTGGAAGAGGCTTAGTCAACGAGTCTGCAACATTCAGATCCGTATGTATCTTGCAAATTTCTATGTCTCCCACCTGGACTAAATCCCGGATGGAATTGAAGCGTCTTTTGATGTGCTTGGTTCTCTTGTGAAATCTGGATTCCTTTGCTAAGGCAATTGCACCAGTATTGTCACAAAAGATTTTCATTGGACCCGATGCACTAGGTATGACACCTGGATCGGATATGAACTCCTTCATCCAGACTCCTTCATTTGCTGCTTCCGAAGCAGCTATGTATTCTGCTTCACACGTAGATCCCGCCACGACACTTTGCTTAGAACTGCACCAACTGACAGCTCCACCATTCAATGTAAATACGTATCCGGTTTGCGATTTAGAATCGTCCGGATCAGTGTCAAAGCTTGCATCAACGTAACCATTTACGATGAGCTCTTTGTCACCTCCATAAACGAAAAACATATCCTTAGTCCTTTTCAGGTATTTCAGGATGTTCTTGACCGCTGTCCAGTGATCCACTCCTGGATTACTTTGGTACCTCCCTGCTAAACTTATAGCAAGGCACACATCAGGTCTGGTACACAGCATTGCATACATGATAGAGCCTATGGCTGAAGCATAGGGAACATCTTTCATCTTCTCTCTATCTTCTGCAGTCGGGCATTGAGTCTTACTCAATCTCACACCTTGTAATACAGGCAAGAACCCTTTCTTTGCTTGATCCATTTTGAACTTCTTCAAAACTTTGTCAAGGTATGTGCTTTGTGAAAGTCCAATTAAGCGTCTTGATCTATCTCTATAGATCTTGATGCCCAATATATATGCAGCTTCACCGAGGTCTTTCATTGTAAAACTCTTATTCAAGTATCCCTTTATGCTATCCAGAAATTCTATATCATTTCCAATTAGCAATATGTCATCCACATATAATATCAGAAATGCTACTGAGCTCCCACTCACTTTCTTGTAAATACAGGCTTCTCCAAAAGTCTGTATAAAACCAAATGCTTTGATCACACTATCAAAGCATTTATTCCAACTCCGAGAGGCTTGCACCAGTCCATAAATGGATCGCTGGAGCTTGCACACTTTGTTAGCTTCCTTTGGATCGACAAAACCTTCCGGTTGCATCATATACAACTCTTCTTCCAGAAATCCATTCAGGAATGCAGTTTTGACATCCATTTGCCAAATTTCATAATCATAAAATGCGGCAATTGCTAACATGATTCGGACAGACTTGAGCATCGCTACGGGTGAGAAGGTCTCATCGTAGTCAATCCCTTGAACATGTCGAAAACATTTCGCAACAAGTCAAGCTTTATAGACAGTAACATTACCGTCAGCGTCAGTCTTCTTCTTGAAGATCCATTTATTTTCAATGGCTTGCCGATCATCGGGCAAGTCAACCAAAGTCCATACTTTGTTCTCATACATGGATCCCATCTCGGATTTCATGGCCTGAAGCTATTTTGCGGAATCTGGGCTCACCATCGCTTCTTCATAGTTCGTAGGTTCGTCATGGTCTAGTAACATAACCTCCAGAACAGGATTACCGTACCACTCTGGTGCGGATCTTAATCTGGTTGACCTACGAGGTTCAGTAATAACTTGATCTGAAGTTTCATGATCATTATCATTAACTTCCTCACTAATTGGTGTAGGTGTCGCAGAAACTGGTTTCTGTGATGATCTACTTTCCAATAAGGGAGCAGGTACAGTTACCTCATCAAGTTCTACTTTCCTCCCTCTCACTTCTTTCGAGAGAAACTCCTTCTCTAGAAAGGATCCATTCTTAGCAACGAATGTCTTGCCTTCGGATCTGTGATAGAAGGTGTACCCAACAGTCTCCATTGGGTATCCTATGAAGACACATTTCTCCGATTTAGGTTCGAGCTTATCAGGTTGAAGTTTTTTCACATAAGCATCGCAACCCCAAACTTTAAGAAACGACAACTTTGGTTTCTTGCCCATAGTTCATAAGGCGTCGTCTCAACGGATTTCGATGCCCTATTTAGAGTGAATGCAGCCGTCTCTAAAGCATAACCCCAAAACGATAGCGGTAAATCAGTAAGAGACCATAGATCGCACCATATCTAGTAAAGTACGATTACGACGTTCGGACACACCATTACGTTGTGGTGTTCCGGGTGACGTGAGTTGTCAAACTATTCCGCATTGTTTCAAATGTAGGCCAAACTCGTAACTCAAATATTCTCCTCCACGATCTGATCGTAGAAACTTTATTTTCTTGTTACGATCACTTTCAACTTCGCTCTAAAATTCTTTGAACTTTTCAAATGTTTCAGACTTATGTTTCATTAAGTAGATATACCCATATCTGCTCAAATCATCTGTGAAGGTGAGAAAATAACGATATCCGCCACGAGCCTCAATATTCATAAGACCACATACATCTGTATGTATGATTTCCAACAAATTAGTTGCTCTCTCCATAGTTCCGGAGAACGGTGTTTTAGTCATCTTGCCCATGAGACACGGTTCGCAAGTACCAAGTGATTCATAATCAAGTGATTCCAAAAGTCCATCATTATGGAGTTTCTTCATGCGCTTTACACAGATATGACCTAAACGGCAGTGCCACAAATAAGTTGCACTATCATTATCAACTCTGCATCTTTTGGCTTCGACATTATGTATATGTGTGTCACTACTACCGAGATTCATTAAAAATAGACCACCCTTCAAGGGTGCATGACCATAAAATATATTACTCATATAAATAGAACAACCATTATTCTCTGATTTAAATGAATAACCGTCTCGCATCAAACAAGATCCAGATATAATGTTCATGCTCAACGCTGGCACCAAATAACAATTATTTAGGTCTAATACTAATCCCGAAGGTAGATGTAGAGGTAGCGTGTCGACGGCGATCACATCGAATTTGGAACCGTTTCCCACGCGCATCGTCACCTCGTCCTTGGCCAGTGTTCGCTTAATCCGTAGTCCCTGTTTCGAGTTGCAAATATTAGCAACAGAACCAGTATCAAATACCCAGGTGCTACTGCGAGCTCTGGTAAGGTACACATCAATAACATGTATATCACATATACCTTTGTTCACCTTGCCATCCTTCTTATCCGCCAAATACTTGGGGCAGTTCCGCTTCCAGTGACCAGTCTGCTTGCAGTAGAAGCACCCAGTCTCAGGCTTAGGTCCAGATTTGGGTTTCTTCTCCTGAACAGCAACTTGCTTGCTATTCTTCTTGAAGTTCCCCTTCTTCTTCCCTTTGCCCTTTTTCTTCAAACTAGTGGTCTTATTGACCATCAACACTTGATGCTCCTTTTTGATTTCTACCTCCGCTGCCTTTAGCATTGCGAAGAGCTCGGGAATTGTCTTATTCATCCCTTGCATGTTATAGTTAATCACGGAGCTCTTGTAGCTTGGTGGCAGTGATTGAAGAATTCTGTCAATGACGCTATCATCCGGAAGATTAACTCCGAGTTGAATCAAGTGATTGTTATACCCAGACATTTTGAGTATATGCTCACTGACAGAACTATTCTCTTCCATCTTGCAGCTGTAGAACTTATTGGAGACTTCATATCTCTCAATCCGGGCATTTGCTTGAAATATTAACTTCAACTCCTGGAACATCTCATATGCTCCATGACGTTCAAAACGTTGTTGAAGACCCGGTTGTAAGCCGTAAAGCATGGCACACTAAACTATCGAGTAGTCATCAGCTTTGCTCTGCCAGACGTTCATAACCTCTGGTGTTGCTCTTGCAGCAGGCCTGGCATCCAGCGGTGCTTCCAGGACATAATTCTTCTGTGCAGCAATGAGGATAATCCTCAAGTTACGGACCCAGTCCGTATAATTGCTACCATCATCTTTCAACTTTGCTTTCTCAAGGAACGCATTAAAATTCAACGGAACAACAACACGGGCCATCTATCTACAATTAACATAGACAAGCAAGATACTATCAGGTACTAAGTTCATGATAAATTTAAGTTCTATTAATCATATTACTTAAGAACTCCCACTTAGATAGACATCCCTCTAATCATCTAAGTGATTACGTGATCCAAATCAACTAAAGCATAACCGATCATCACGTGAAATTGAGTAGTTTTCAATGGTGAACATCACTATGTTGATCATATCTACTATATGATTCATGCTCGACCTTTCGGTCTTAGTGTTCCGAGGCCATATCTGCATATGCTAGGCTTGTTAAGTTTAACCTGAGTATTCTGCGTGTGCAAAACTGGCTTGCACCCGTTGTATATGGACGTAGAGCTTATCACACCCGATCATCACGTGGTGTCTGGGCACGACGAACTTTGGCAACGGTGCATACTCAGGGAGAACACTTTTATCTTGAAATTTAGTGAGAGATCATCTTATAATGCTACCGTCAAGCAAAGCAAGATAAGATGCATAAAAGATAAACATCACATGCAATCAATATAAGTGATATGATATGGCCATCATCATCTTGTGCTTGTGATCTCCATCTCCGAAGCACCGTCATGATTACCATCGTCACCGGCGCGACACCTTGATCTCCATCGTAGCATTGTTGTCGTCTCGCCACCTTATTGCTTTTACGACTATCGCTACCGCTTAGTGATAAAGTAAAACAATTACATGGCGATTGCATTGCATACAATAAAGCGACAACCATATGGCTCCTGCCAGAACTCGGTTACAAAACATGATCATCTCATACAATAAAATTCAGCATCATATCTTGACCATATCACATCACAACATGCCCTGCAAAAACAAGTTAGACGTCCTCTACTTTGTTGTTGCAAGTTTTACGTGGCTGCTACGGGCTTAGCAAGAACCGTTCTTACCTACACATCAAAACCACAACGATAGTTTGTCAAGTTGGTGCTGTTTTAACCTTCGCAAGGACCGGGCGTAGCCACACTTGGTTCAACTAAAGTGAGAGGGACAGACACCCGCCAGTCACCTTTAAGCAACGAGTGCTCGCAACGGTGAAACCAGTCTCGCGTAAGCGTACGCGTAATGTCGGTCCGGGCCGCTTGATCTCACAATACCGCTGAACCAAAATATGACATGCTGGTAAGCAGTATGACTTATATCGCCCACAACTCACTTGTGTTCTACTCGTGCATATAACATCAACGCATAAAACCTGGCTCAGATGCCACTGTTGGGAAACGTAGTAATTTCAAAAAATTTCCTACGCACACGCAAGATCATGGTGATGCATAGCAACGAGAGGGGAGAGTGTTGTCCACGTACCCTCGTAGACCGAAAGCGGAAGCGTTAACACAACGCGGTTGATGTAGTCGTACGTCTTCACGATCCGACCGATCAAGTACCGAACGCACGGCACCTCCGAGTTCAGCACACGTTCAGCTCGATGACGTCCCTCAAACTCCGATCCAGCCGAGTGTTGAGGGAGAGTTTCGTCAGCACGACAGCGTGGTGACAATGATGATGTTCTACCGACGCAGGGCTTCGCCTAAGCACCGCTACAATATTATCGAGGTGTAATATGGTGGAGGGGGGCACCGCACACGGCTAAGAGATCAATGATCAATTGTGTGTCTAGAGGTGCCCCCTGCCCCCGTGTATAAAGGAGCAAGGGGGGTTCGGCAGGGCAAAGGGGAGAGGCGCGCTAGGAGGAGTCCTACTCCTACCGGGAGTAGGACTCCCCCCTTTTCCATGTTGGACTAGGAGAGAGAGGGGAAAGAGGTGGAGGGGAGGAAGGAAAGGGGGGGCGCCGCCCCCTCTCCTTGTCCTATTTGGACTGGGGGGGGGGGGAGGGGCGTGCGGCCCTGCCCTGCCCTCCTCTCCTCTCTTCCACCTAGGCCCACTAAGGCCCATTAAGTTACCAGGGGGTTCCGGTAACCTCCCGGTACTCCGGAAAAATCCCGATTTCACCCGGAACACTTCCGATATCCAAACATAGGCTTCCAATATATCAATCTTTATGTCTCGACCATTTCGAGACTCCTCATTATGTCCGTGATCACATCCGGGACTCCGAACAACCTTCGGTACATCAAAACATATAAACTCGTAATATAACTATCATCGTAACGTTAAGCGTGCGGACCCTACGGGTTCGAGAACTATGTAGACATGACCGAGACACCTCTCCGGTCAATAACCAATAGCGGAACCTGGATGCTCATATTGGCTCCCACATATTCTACGAAGATCTTTATCGGTCAGACCTCATAACAACATACGTTGTTCCCTTTGTCATCGGTATGTTACTTGCCCGAGATTCGATCGTCGGTATCTCGATACCTAGTTCAATCTCGTTACCGGCAAGTCTCTTTACTCGTTCCGTAATACATCATCCCGCAACTAACTCATTAGTTACAATGCTTGCAAGGCTTATAGTGATGTGTATTACTGAGTGGGCCCAGAGATACCTCTCCGACAATCGGAGTGACAAATCCTAATCTCGAAATACGCCAACCCAACAAGTACTTTTGGAGACACCTGTAGAGCACCTTTATAATCACCCAGTTACGTTGTGACGTTTGGTAGCACACAAAGTGTTCCTCCGGTAAACGGGAGTTGCATAATCTCATAGTCATAGGAACATGTATAAGTCATGAAGAAAGCAATAGCAACATACTAAACGATCGAGTGCTAAGCTAACGGAATGGGTCAAGTCAATCACATCATTCTCCTAATGATGTGATCCCGTTAATCAAATGACAACTCATGTCTATGGCTAGGAAACATAACCATCCTTGATCAACGAGCTAGTCAAGTAGAGGCATACTAGTGACACTCTGTTTGTCTATGTATTCACACAAGTATTATGTTTCCTGTTAATACAATTCTAGCATGAATAATAAACATTTATCATGATATAAGGAAATAAATAATAACTTTATTATTGCCTCTAGGGCATATTTCCTTCACATAGACCCCTCGAGGATCAAACCCACCAAAACCACCTTCAAAGGTGTAATCCCAGGTGTAGAGGCCTGTTGCACGGCTCAATCACACTGGAAGTGGTCTTCGGATCTCCGGACAACTTTCGAAGCGAGGAGTTAATCTTCAAAATTGTGCCCTTTCGCAGCGGCTATCACGCACTGCTCGGACGAACCGCATTTGCTAGATTCAATGCGGTACCGCATTATGCATAGCTCAAACTCAAAATGCCAGGACCACGCAGGGTTATAACAGTTAATGGAAACACAGAGCGCTCGCTTCGCATGGAGGAGCACACCGCGGCCCTCGCAGCACAAGCGCAAAGCAGCCTTATTAGGCAAGCCGCCAATTCGGCGAAAAGGACCCCGGACACTGTCAGGCAAGCCGCCAATTCGGCGAAAAGGACCCAGTCCGGAGTACCCCGCAAGAGGATCTCCAGGCACGTTTTGAGCTCGCCTAGCAATTCGGCCTCCGCCGCAGTCCCAGTCAAGTGGCGAAATTTGCGCCGCGCGTACATAACTACACACTCAAGATACCATGGGCATAGGCGGAGGCACCGCTACGGCACGTCCCACAATGTGGCTGAACCGCCCGAGGGACCGTATACCTTTATCATTTTCTCTCTTTCAGGATATTACTCTCTGGAAGCCCTTTCCGGCAGTCTAATTGTTGGACCCATCGCGTTAGGGAAATACCCAGGAAGCAAGACGCTCTGATGTACAAGGGAATCCCCAGATGGTCTCTGATAACGATCGATATACCTGTTTTACATACCCATGCGCAGCTTGCCCTTGGATAGGACATGTCAAATAGTCCTATTTTTTGCTTATTGCACTACTTGTATCCGTACGCTTTGACGCATTATTTAATAACAATGCATAGCGTTAGCCTATTATTGCATTCCGCTTTCTTCTTTTTTCCTTGTCTGCTTATTTACGACAAATTGCACCTGTACATTCTGGTACGACCAGTGCGCCAAGGGCTTCAGTATACCCCATAACACGGCGTGAGAAGTCCGAACACTTTCAACAGTGCGGCACCCCGAACTTATAGCATTATATGCATCAGCTCCGAATCATGTCTTGGGTCAATAGTTGGGTTTGCCCGACTCCCATGTTTTGGTACCTTACGTTCCGCAATATCGGCTAAGGTAGCACTGGGAGAACTACTGCGATTGTGTCCCGGTTCTTCCGGACGAGCACCTCAGTAGAGAAAGCCGAAAACTGATTGTCATGATGAGGCGAGAGCTGGTCGCTGTTCGAGAGGTCTCAAGTCCTTAAAGACTTTTTCCGCTTCGGGCGAGGAGTCGGCCTTGCCCGACTTAGGCGTATATAGCGCCCCCAAATTCGGCCTTCCGAATACTAGGGCTTCGCCAAAATTTAAAATTGTAGACTTCTATGACTAAGTGAGAGTGATAAAGATTTATAGTCCGATTGCCTGGTTCGTTGTGCTGAACACCTCCTTCGAAGGACCCAAAATTGGGATAAAGAGTGCTCAGGTTTATCCCGAACACCTCAGTACTAGTTACATGGGGGCAGAAGCTGACGACTGGCCAACTCTCAGATTTTATAAACGGTCGCACAGAAGGTAATATTTTAAATTAACAAGCGTTGTATAGCGCAAATGAACTCGTTTCATATTACAGGATCACATGAGTACATTCATTCAAATATTACATCCTTAGCACATTCCTCCGCCACAAGGCGAGCACCCTTCAGGACACTGTCATAATACTTTTCGGGGTGGCGATGCTCCTTGCCCTCCGGCGGCCCCTCCTTCACCAGCTTTTTGGCGTCCAGCTTCCCCCAGTGCACCTTCGCCCGGGCAAAAGCCCTGCGCGCACCCTCGATGCAGACGGACCGCTTTATGACTTCTAACCGTGGGCAGGCATTCACAAGCCGCCTCACCAGACCGAAGTAGCTATCAGGCAGGGGCTCGCCAGGCCACATCCGGACTATAAGACCCTTCATGGCCTGTTCGGCCGCCTTGTGAAGCTCGACCAGTTGCTTCAACTGGTCGCTCAAGGGAATTGGGTGTTCGGTCCCAGTATACTGAGACCATAACAACTTCTCCGTCGAGCTCCCCTCCTCAGCCCGGTAGAACTCCGCGGCATCCGACACACTGCGGGGTAGATCTGCGAACGCTCCTGGAGAGCTCCGAACTCGGGTAAGTAAAAAGAAAGTTTCCTTAACATTCTTGCTTTACATAATGAATGCCTTACCCGCCGCTATATTCTTAACCGCCTCAATTTCTCGGAGGGCCTTTTGGGCTTCGGCCTTGGCATGTTGTGCGCTTTCGAGGGCCTTCGCAAGCTCGGACCCTTGCGTCTTAGAGTCAAGCTCCAAGGACTCGTGTTTCTTGACGAGAGCCTGGAGCTCTTGCTACACCTCGCCTACTCGGGCCTCTTGCTTCTCTCGCTCGATGCGCTCCTTGGCCACTTTGTCTTCGGCCTCGGATAGCGCCTTCTGCAGTGCCGCCACTTCGGTCGTGGCCCCTAGCAAAATTCATGACGATCCTATTATTCCAAAAACCAAATTTTTCTTTATCAATATTCAGACGGGGTGTCACTTACCTTTGTTCTCTTCGAGCTGCCTCTTGGTAAGGCCGAGCTCTTCCTTGGACCGCTCAAGGTCCCGCTTCATTGCGGCGACCTCTGCAGTACGAGCGGCGGCGGCCAGCAGTGAAGCCCGCTTATTCACATAGACACATTCTAATTAGACTCCTGCGATTGTTATTTGATCCTCTATTCGGCCTTTCTTCGCGAGCGCCAAATAGAGCATCAGGGGCTACTGTCTATGCTATAACAATTTCTCCAATTTGATTACTTACCTCAAAGCCGGTTAGGAGGCTGACACAGGCTTCAGTCAGTCCGCTCTTAGCGGACTGAACCTTCTTGACTACCGCACTCATAATAGTGCGGTGCTCTTCGTCAATGGAAGCGCCCGAAGCACTTCCAGCAAATTGTCTGATGCCTCTGGATGGACAGAGGCTATCGGCACAGACGGCTTGCCCCCCTTAGCGAGGGGTCGCCTGACAGAATCCGGAACCACTGGAGGTTCCGGCGCCGTATTCGGCTTGGGGCTAGACTTGCTGCCCCCGGCGTTAGTGTTGGGGAACGTAGTAATTTCAAAAAATTTCCTACGCACACGCAAGATCATGGTGATGCATAGCAACGAGAGGGGAGAGTGTTGTCCACGTACCCTCGTAGACCGACAGCGGAAGCGTTATCACAATGCGGTTGATGTAGTCGTACGTCTTCACGATCCGACCGATCAAGTACCGAACGTACGGCACCTCCGAGTTCTACACACGTTCAGCTCGATGACGTCCCTCGAACTCCGATCCAGCCGAGTGTTGAGGGAGAGTTTCGTCAGCACGACGGCGTGGTGACGATGATGATGTTCCACCGACGCAGGGCTTCGCCTAAGCTCCACAACGGTATTATCGAGGTGTAATATGGTGGAGGGGGGCACCGCACACGGCTAAGAGATCTCAAGGATCAATTTTTGTGTCTCTGGGGTGCCCCCCTGCCCCCGTATATAAAGGAGCAAGGGGGAGGCAGCCGGCCAAGGGGAGAGGCGCGCCATAGGGGGGAGTCCTACTCCCACCGGGAGTAGGACTCCTCCTTTCCTTGTGGGAGTAGGAGAAGGGAAGGGGGAAGGAGAAAGAAGGAAGGGTGCGCCCCCCTTCCCTAGTCCAATTCGGACCAGACCATGGGGAGGGGTGCGGCCACCTTTTGAGGCCTTTCTCTCCTTTCCCGTATGGCCCATTAAGGCCCAATACGAATTCCCGTAACTCTCCGGTATTCCGAAAAATACCCGAATCACTCGGAACCTTTCCGAAGTCCGAATATAGTCGTCCAATATATCGATCTTTACGTCTCGACCATTTCAAGACTCCTCGTCATATCCCCGATCTCATCCGGGACTCTGAACTCCTTCGGTACATCAAAACTCAATAAAACTGTCATCGTAACGTTAAGCGTGCGGACCCTACGGGTTCGAGAACTATGTAGACATGACCGAGACACGTCTCCGGTCAATAACCAATAGCGGGACCTGGATGCCCATATTGGCTCCCACATATTCTATGAAGATCTTTATCGGTCAGACCGCATAACAACATACGTTGTTCCCTTTGTCACCGGTATGTTACTTGCCCGAGATTTGATCGTCGGTTTCTCGATACCTAGTTCAATCTCGTTACCGGCAAGTCTCTTTACTCGTTCCGTAACACATCATCCCGCAACTAACTCATTAGTCCCAATGCTTGCAAGGCTTATAGTGATGTCCATTACCGAGTGGGCCCAGAGATACCTCTCCGACAATCGGAGTGACAAATCCTAATCTCGAAATACGCCAACCCAACAAGTACCTTTGGAGACACCTGTAGAGCACCTTTATAATCACCCATTTACGTTGTGACGTTTGGTAGCACACAAAGTGTTCCTCCGGTAAACGGGAGTTGCATAATCTCATAGTCATAGGAACATGTATAAGTCATGAAGAAAGCAATAGCAACATACTAAACGATCGGGTGCTAAGCTAACGGAATGGGTCAAGTCAATCACGTCATTCTCCTAATGAGGTGATCCCGTTAATCAAATGACAACTCATGTCTATGGCTAGGAAACATAACCATCTTTGATTAACGAGCTAGTCAAGTAGAGGCATACTAGTGACACTCTGTTTGTCTATGTATTCACACATGTATTATGTTTCCGGTTAATACAATTCTAGCATGAATAATAAACATTTATCATGATATAAGGAAATATATAATACTTTATTATTGCCTCTTGGGCATATTTCCTTCAGTCTCCCACTTGCACTAGAGTCAATAATCTAGTTCACATCGCCATGTGATTTAACATCAATAATTCACATCACCATGTGATTAACACCCATAGTTCACATCTCTATGTGACCAACACTCAAAGGGTTTACTAGAGTCAATAATCTAGTTCATATCACTATGTGATTAACACCCAAAGAGTACTAAGGTGTGATCATGTTTTGATTGTGAGATAATTTTTAGTTAACGGGTCTGTCACATTCAGATCCGTAAGTATTTTGCAAATTTCTATGTCTACAATGCTCTGCACGGAGCTACTCTTAGCTAATTGCTCCCACTTTCAATATGTATCTAGACCGAGACTTAGAGTCATCTAGATTAGTGTCAAAACTTTCATCGACGTAACCCTTTACGACGAACGTTTTGTCACTTCCATAATCGAGAAACATATCCTCATTCCACTAAGGATAATTTTGACCGCTATCCAGTGATCTACTCCTAGATCACTATTGTACCCCCTTGCCAAAATGAGTGTAGGGTATACAATAGATCTGGTACACAGCATGGCAAACTTTATAGAACCTATGGCCAAGGCATAGGGAATGACTTTCCTTCTCTTTCTATCTTCTGCCATGGTCGGGCTTTGAGTCTTACTCAATTTCACACCTTGTAACACAGGCAAGAACTCTTTCTTTGACTGTTCTATTTTGAACTACTTCAAAATCTTGTTAAGGTATGTACTCATTGAAAAACTTATCAAGCGTCTTCATCAATCTCTATAGATCTTGATGCTCAATATGTAAGCAGCTTCACCGAGGTCTTTCTTTGAAAAACTCCTTTCAAACACTCCTTTATGCTTTGCAGAATAATTCTACATTATTTCCGGTCAACAATATGTCATTCACATATACTTATTAGAAATGTTGTAGTGCTCCCACTCACTTTCTTGTAAATACAGGCTTCATCGCAAGTCTGTATAAAACTATATCCTTTGATCAACTTATCAAAGCGTATATTCCAACTCCGAGATGCTTGCACCAGTCCACAGATGGATCGCTGGAGCTTGCATATTTTGTTAGCACCTTTAGGATTGACAAAACCTTGTGGTTGCATCATATACAACTCTTCTTAATAAATCCATTAAGGAATGCAGTTTTGTTTATCCATTTGTCATATTTCATAAAATGCGGCAATTGCTAACATGATTCAGACAGACTTAAGCATAGATACGAGTGAGAAACTCTCATCGTAGTCAACACCTTGAAACTTGTCGAAAAACCTTTCTGCGACAATTCTAGCTTTGTAGATAGTAACACTACTATCAGCGTCCGTCTTCCTCTTGACGATCCATTCATTCTCAATTGCTTGCCGATCATCGGGCAAGTCAACCAAAGTCCACACTTTGTTCTCATACATGGATCTCATATCAGATTTCATGGCCTCAAGCCATTTTGCGGAATCTGGGCTCACCATCGCTTCTTCATAGTTCGTAGGTTCGTCATGGTCTAGTAACATAACCTCCAGAACAGGATTACCGTACCACTCTGGTGCGGGTCTTACTCTGGTTTACCTACGAGGTTTGGTAGTAACTTGATCTGAAGTAACATGATCATCATCATTAACTTCCTCACTAATTGGTGTAGGAGTCACAGGAACAGATTTCTGTGATGAACTACTTTCCAATAAGGGAGCAGGTACAGTTACCTCATCAAGTTCTACTTTTCTCCCATTCACTTCTTTCGAGAGAAACTCCTTCTCTAGAAAGGATCCATACTAAGCAACGAATGTCTTGCCTTCGGATCTGTGATAGAAGGTGTACCCAACTGTCTCCTTTGGGTATCCTATGAAGACACATTTCTCCGATTTGGGTTTGAACTTATCAGGATGAAACTTTTTCACATAAGCATCGCAACCCCAAACTTTAAGAAACGACAACTTTGGTTTCTTGCCAAACCACAGTTCATAAGGCGTCGTCTCATTGGATTTTGATGGTGCCCTATTTAACGTGAATGTAGCTGTCTCTAATGCATAACCCCAAAACGATAGTGGTAAATTGGTAAGAGACATCATAGATTGCACTATATCCAATAAAGTACGTTTATGACGTTCGGACACACCATTATGCTGTGGTGTTCCAGGTGGCGTGAGTAGTGAAACTATTTCACATTGTTTAAACTGAAGGCCAAACTCGTAACTAAAATACTCTTCTCCACGATCAAATCGTAGAAACTTTATTTTCTTGTTACGATGATTTTCGCTTCACTCTGAAATTATATGAACTTTTCAAATGTTTCAGACTTCTGTTTCATTAAGTAGATATACCCATATCTGCTCAAATCATCTGTGAAGGTCAGAAATTAATGATACCCACTACGAGCCTCAACACTCATCGGATTGCATACATCAGTATGTATGATTTCCAAAAAATCTGTTGCTCTCTCCATAGTTCCGGAGAACGGCGTTTTAGTCATCTTGCCCATGAGGCATGGTTCGGAAGCATCAAGTGATTCATAATCAATTGATTCCAAAATCCCATCAGTATGGAGTTCCTTCACGCGCTTTACACCAATATGACCTAAACGGCAGTGCCACAAATAAGTTGCACTATCATTATTAACTTTGCATCTTTTGGCTTCAATATTATGAATATGTGCATCACTACGATCGAGATCCAACAAACCAATTTCGTTGGTGTGTATGACCATAGAAGGTTTTTTTATTCATGTAAACAGAACAACAATTGTTCTCTAACTTAAATGAATAACCGTATTGCAATAAACATGATCAAATCATATTCATGCTCAACGCAAACACCAAATAACACTTATTTAGTTTCAACACTAATCCCGAAAGTACAGGGAGTGTGCGATGATGATCATATCAATCTTGGAACTACTTCCAACAAACATCGTCACCTCGCCTTTTACTAGTCTCTGTTTATTCTGCAACTCCCATTTCGAGTTACTACTCTTAGCAACTGAACCAGTATCAAATACCGAGGGGTTGCTATAAACACTAGTAAAGTACACATCAATAACATGTATATCCAATATACCTTTGTTCACTTGCCATCCTTCTTATCCACCAAATAGTTGGGGTAGTTCCGCTTCCAGTTGACCAGTCCCTTTGCAGTAGAAGCACTTAGTCTCAGGCTTAGGTGCAGACTTGGGCTTCTTCACTTGAGTAGCAACTTGCTTGCCGTTCTTTTGAAGTTCCCCTTCTATCCCTTTGCCCTTTTCTTGAAACTAGTGGTCTTGTTAACCATCAACACTTGATGCTCTTTCTTGATTTCTACCTTCGTCGATTTCAGCATCGCGAAGAGCTCAGGAATTACTTTCGTCATCCCTTACATACTATAGTTCATCACGAAGTTCTACTAACTTGGTGATGGTGACTAGAGAATTCTGTCAATCACTATTTTATCTGGAAGATTAACTCCCACTTGATTCAAGCGATTGTAGTACCCAGACAATCTGAGCACATGCTCACCAGTTGAGGGATTATCCTCCATCTTTTAGCTATAGAACTTGTTGGAGACTTCATATCTCTCAACTCGGGTATTTGCTTGAAATATTAACTTCAACTCCTGGAACATCTCATATGGTCCATGACGTTCAAAACGTCTTTGAAGTCCCGATTCTAAGCCGTTAAGCATGGTGCACTAAACTATAAAGTAGTCATCATATTGAGCTAGCCAAACGTTCATAACGTCTGCATCTGCTCCTGCAATAGGTCTGTCACCCAGCGGTGCATCAAGGACATAATTTTTCTGTGCAGCAATGAGGATAATCCTCAGATCACGGATCCAATCCGCATCTTTGCTACCAACATCTTTCAACATAATTTTTCTCTAGGAACATATCAAAAATAAACACAGGGAAGCAACAACGCGAGCTATTGATCTACAACAAACATAGACAAGCAAAATACTATCAGGTACTAAGTTCATGATAAATTCAAGTTCAATTAATCATATTACTTAAGAACTCCCACTTAGATAGACATCCCTCTAATCCTCTAAGTGATCACGTGATCCATATCAACTGAACCATGTCCGATCATCATGTGAGATGGAGTAGTTTCAATGGTGAACATCACTATGTTGATCATATCTACTATATGATTCACGATCGACCTTTCGGTCTCCGTGTTCCGAGGCCATATCTGTTATATGCTAGGCTCGTCAAGTTTAACCTGAGTATTCCGCGTGTGCAACTGTTTTGCACCCGTTGTATTTGAACGTAGAGCCTATCACACCCGATCATCATGTGGTGTCTCAGCACGAAGAACTTTCGCAACGGTGCATACTCAGGGAGAACACTTATACTTTGATAATTTAGTGAAGGATCATCTTATAATGCTACCGTCAAACAAAGCAAGATAAGATGCACAAAGGATTAACATCACATGGAATCAATATAAGTGATATGATATGGCCATCATCATCTTGTGCTTGTGATCTCCATCTCCGAAGCACCGTGCTTGTGATCTCCATCTCCGAAGCACCGTCATGATCACCATCGTCACCGGCGCGACACCTTGATCTCCATCGTAGCATCGTTGTCGTCTCGCCACCTTATTGCTTTTACGACTATCGCTACCGCTTAGGGATAAAGTAAAACTATTACATGGCGATTGCATCTCATACAATAAAGCGACAACCATATGGCTCCTGCCAGTTGCCGATAACTCGGTTACAAAAACATGATCATCTCATACAACACATTATATCACATCATGTCTTGACCATATCACATCACAACATGCCCTGCAAAAAAAAGTTAGACGTCCTCTACTTTGTTGTTGCATGTTTTACGTGGCTGCTATGGGCTTAGCAAGAACCGTTCTTACCTACGCATCAAAACCACAACGATAGTTTGTCAAGTTGGTGCTGTTTTAACCTTCGCAAGGACCGGGCGTAGCCACACTCGGTTCAACTAAAGTGAGAGAGACAGACACCCGCCGGTCACCTTTAAGCAACGAGTGCTCGCAACGGTGAAAACAGTCTCGCGTAAGCGTACGCGTAATGTCGGTCCGGGCCGCTTCATATCACAATACCGCTGAACCAAAGTATGACATGCTGGTAAGCAGTATGACTTATATCGCCCACAACTCACTTGTGTTCTACTCGTGCATAGCATCAACGCATAAAACCAGGCTCTGATACCACTGTTGGGGAACGTAGTAATTTCAAAAAATTTCCTACGCACACGCAACATCATGGTGATGCATAGCAACGAGAGGGGAGAGTGTTGCCCACGTACCCTCGTACACCGACAGCGGAAGCGTTATCACAACGCGGTTGATGTAGTCGTACGTCTTCACGATCGGACCGATCAAGTACCGAACGTACGGCACCTTCGAGTTCTACACACGTTCAGCTCGATGACGTCCCTCGAACACCGATCTAGCCGAGTGTTGAGGGAGAGTTTCGTCAGCATGACGGCGTGGTGACAATGATGATGTTCCACCGACGCAGGGCTTCGCCTAAGCTCCGCAACGGTATTATCGAGGTGTAATATGGTGGAGGGGGGCACCGCACACGGCTAAGAGATCTCAAGGATCAATTGTTGTGTCTCTGGGGTGCCCCCCTGCCCCCGTATATAAAGGAGCAAGGGGGAGGCAGCCGGCCAAGGGGAGAGGCGTGCCTTAGGGGGGAGTCCTACTCCCACCGGGAGTAGGACTCCTCCTTTCCTTGTGGGAGTAGGAGAAGGGAAGGGGAAGGAGAAAGAAGGAAGGGTGCGCCCCCCTTCCCTAGTCCAATTCGGACCAGACCATGGGGAGGGGTGCGGCCACCTTTTGAGGCCTTTCTCTCCTTTCCCGTATGGCCCATTAAGGCCCAATACGAATTCCCTTAACTCTCCGGTACTCCGAAAAATACCCGAATCACTCGGAACCTTTCCGAAGTCCGAATATAGTCGTCCAATATATCGATCTTTACGTCTCGACCATTTCGAGACTCCTTGTCATATCCCCGATCTCATCCGGGACTCCAAACTCCTTCGGTACATCAAAACTCAATAAAACTGTCATCATAACGTTAAGCGTGCGGACCCTACGGGTTCGAGAACTATGTAGACATGACCGAGACACGTCTCCGGTCAATAACCAATAGCGGGACCTGGATGCCCATATTGGCTCCCACATATTCTACGAAGATCTTTATCGGTCAGACCGCATAACAACATACGTTGTTCCCTTTGTCACCGGTATGTTACTTGCCCGAGATTTGATCGTCGGTATCTCGATACCTAGTTCAATCTCGTTACCGGCAAGTCTCTTTACTCGTTCCGTAACACATCATCCCGCAACTAACTCATTAGTCACAATGCTTGCAAGGCTTATAGTGATGTCCATTACCGAGTGGGCCCAGAGATACCTCTCCGACAATCGGAGTGACAAATCCTAATCTCGAAATACGCCAACCCAACAAGTACCTTTGGAGACACCTGTAGAGCACCTTTATAATCACCCATTTACGTTGTGACGTTTGGTAGCACACAAAGTGTTCCTCCGGTAAACGGGAGTTGCATAATCTCATAGTCATAGGAACATGTATAAGTCATGAAGAAAGCAATAGCAACATACTAAACGATCGGGTGCTAAGCTAACGGAATGGGTCAAGTCAATCACGTCATTCTCCTAATGAGGTGATCCCGTTAATCAAATGACAACTCATGTCTATGGCTAGGAAACATAACCATCTTTGATTAACGAGCTAGTCAAGTAGAGGCATACTAGTGACACTCTGTTTGTCTATGTATTCACATATGTATTATGTTTCCGGTTAATACAATTCTAGCATGAATAATAAACATTTATCATGATATAAGGAAATATATAATACTTTATTATTGCCTCTAGGGCATATTTCCTTCAGTTAGGGCCCAGGGGAGTCTTGCCCCTCGTGCGCCCAACGCCTGGAATGCCGCCTTGGGGCGCCTCCGGAACTGTCTCCCCTTGGTTCAGTTCCCTTTGAGACAACACCTCGGCGTCGTCCGTAGGGCGGGGGGTGGAGGCGGTCGGGAGTGAATCGTTGTTCAAATCTGACGGGCTGAAAGAATCATCTGACGAAGATACGTCGATATGGGCTCGGGATGGGCTGAATAATCATGCGCGGCGTGATAAGAAACAGTACAATAAGACGTACCAAGAATTATTATGGTATCCGGATACTCACGACTTCGCTAGGGGCTTGTCCCTAGGTAACCACTCCTCGTCGCTGATAGCGGCCATCGTGGAGCAGTCCGGGAGGAGGGTCCTTCCCTTCTTGGACCCTTCGACCTCCCCTGATGGGGCGGCCTTCCTTTTCCTATCCCCCCGGCTGGGGGGGGGGGGAGAACTTTCCTCTTCCTCCTCCTCGTTTTCGTGGGAGGAGTGCGCCTCGGTGTTTTCGGACAATGAGTCCGATATAACCTTGCGCCGGAGACCCTTCCTGGTCCCCGTGGCCTTCTTCTCTAGCACCTCATAAGGCGCCGGAACCAGCATCTCCGTTAGGAGAGCATCTGCTGGATCTTCGGGCAGGGGGCTGGACAATCGATCTGCTCCGCTGTCGCTACCCAGTCCTGTTAAATGGCGTGAGGCTTAGATCCCGCGCGTGGTTGTACTGGGGAAAAGAACATCTTATGATATATAAAAGACTTACCGGATTGGCAGGGCGCTTTGCACTGAGTCTGCGGTCCTCGGTAAGGGGAGGAGGTACCTCGGTGCCCTTGAACAGCACCTTCCAAACGTCCTTGTGCGTCGTGTCGAAGAGCCCTCGCAGCATCTGGTGCTCGGCCGGGTCGAACTCCCACAAATTGAATGCCCGTCTTTGACACGGGAGGATCCGGCGGAAGAGCATGACTTGGACCACGTTGACAAGCTTGATTTTCTTGCTCATCATGTTTTTGACGCAGGTCTGGAGTCCGGTCAGCTCTACCGAGGAACCCCATGATAGGCCCTTCTCTTTCCAGGAGGTGAGCCGCATGGGGATTCCGGATCGAAATTCGGGGGCCGCCACCCAGTTGGTGTCGCGCGGCTCGGTGATGTAGAACCACCCAGATTGCCACCCCTTTACGGTCTCCACATAGGAGCCTTCTGACGTTGGGCATTTTCCCACCATGGCGCCTCCGCACTCCGCTTGCTGGCCGACCACCACCTTCGGTTTAACGTTGAAGGTCTTCAGCCACAGGCCGAAGTGGGGCTTGATGCAGAGGAAGGCCTCGCACACGACGATAAACGCCGAGATGTTGAGGATGAGATTGGGGGCCAGATCGTGAAAGTCCAGCCCGTAGTAGAACATGAGCTCGCGAACAAACGGGTGGAGGGGAAATCCCAGTCCGCGGACAAAGTGGGTAAGAAATACCACCCTCTCATGGGGTTCTGGAGTAGGGACGATCTGCCCCGCATCTGGTAGCCGGTGCACGGTATCCGCGGCCAGGTATCCGGCTCCCCGTAGCTTTGTGATGTCCTCCTCCGTAACGGAGGAGACCATCCACTTGCCTCCCGCTCCGGACATGCTTGGAGTGGTTTGAGGAGAAAATGCGAACTTGGGTGCTGGAGCTCGAGTGCGCAAGAATGGATAAGCGAGGAGGAAGAGGGCGTGGGTGAAAAAAAAGATAAATCCTTGTCTCCTTATAAGGGCGGAAGAAACTATGCGCCTCCCCACCTGCCTGGTAAACTCGCCTATTCCCCAAGCGCCGTAATTGATGGCGCGGTTGGGTTACCCACATCCGTATTGATGAGAATCCCGTGATAAGAGGGACACGATCTCTGCTTCGACAAGACGTGCCAAGAAAACTGCCTCGCAATATGTGCAGTGGCTGGTTGTGAAAAACGGTTCGAATAATGACCGGGCCATGGTGTGATGTCATGCTGCAAAATGTGTCAGCAGATTAGATTTGTGGAAATATTATTCTCGCTACGGTGGTATGTGGAATTTGTTTTGCAGAGTCGGACACTATCCTTGTGTTCGAAATCTTCTATGGAGTATTCGGAGGAGGAACCTGCCTTGCAATGCCGAAGACAATCTGCGCGCCGGACTCATCGTCATTGAAGCCTGGTTCAGGGGCTACTGAGGGAGTCCTGGATTAGGGGGTCCTCGGACAGCCGGACTATATACTTTAGCCGGACTGTTGGACTATGAAGATACAAGATTGAAGACTTCGTCCCATGTCCGGATGGGACTCTCCTTGGCATGTAAGGCAAACTTGGCAATACGGATATGTAGATCTCCTCCCTTGTAACCGACTCTGTGTAACCCTAGCCCCCTCTGGTGTCTATATAAACCGGAGGGTTTAGTCCGTAGGATGACAACAATCATACCATAGGCTAGCTTCTGGGGTTTAGCCTCTACAATCTCGTGGTAGATCAACTCTTGTAATACTCATATCATCAAGATCAATCAAGCAGGAAGTAGGGTATTACCTTCATCGAGAGGGCCCGAAGCTGGGTAAACATCGTGTCCCCCGCCTCCTGTTACCATCCGCCTTAGACGCATAGTTCGGGACCCCCTACCCGAGATCCGCCGGTTTTGACACCGACAATGAGGTGTTCAAAGCATATGGTTTTATACAGACTTTCGGTGAAGCCTGTATTTACAAGAAAGTGAGTGGGAGCTCCGTAGCATTTATGATATTATATGTAGATGACATATTGTTGATTGAAAATGATATATAATTTCTAGAAAGCATAAAAGGATACTTGAATAAGAGTTTTTAAATGAAAGACCTCGGTGAAGCTTCTTATATATTGGGCATCAAGATCTATAGAGATAGATCAAGACGCTTAATAGGAATTTCACAAAGCACATACCTTGACAAAGTTTTGAAGAAGTTCAAAATGGATCAGTCAAAGAAAGGGTTCTTGCCTGTGTTACAAGGTGTGAAGTTGAGTCAAACTCAAAGGCCGACCACTTTAGAAGATAGAGAGAAAATGAAAGTCATTCCCTATGCCTCAGACATAGGTCCTATCATGTATGCTATGCTGTGTACCAGACCTGATGTGTGCCTTGCCATAAGTCTGGAAGGGAGGTACCAAAGTAATCCAGGAGTGGATCACCAGACAGCAGTCAAGAACATCCAGAAGTACCTGAAAAGGACCAACGATATGTTTCTCGTTTATGGAGGTCAGAAAGAGCTCGTCGTAAAGGGCCACGTCGATGCTGGTTTTGACATCGATCCGGATGACTCTAAGTCACAAACCGGATACGTATTTATATTGAATGGTGGAGCTGTCAGTTGGTGCAGTTCCAAGCAGAGCGTCGTGGCGGGATCTACGTGTGAAGTGGAGTACATAGCTGCTTCGGAAGCAGCAAATGAAGAAGTCTGCATGAAGGAGTTCATATCCGATCTGGGTGTAATTCCTAGTGCATGGGGTCCAATGAAAATCTTTTGTGATAACACTGGAGCAATTGCCTTGGCGAAGGAATCCAGGTTTCACAAGAGAACAAAACACATCAAGAGAAGCTTCAACTCCATTCGTGAACAAGTCAAGGATGGAGGCATAGAAATTTTCAAGATACATACGGATCTGAATGTAGCAGACCAATTGACTAAGTCTCTTCCACGAGCAAAACATGATCAACACCAAGGCTCCATGGGTGTTAGATTCATTACAATGTAATCTAGATTATTGACACCAGTGCAAGTGGGAGACTGAAGGAAATATGCCCTAGAGGCAATAATAAGTTGTTATTTTATATTTCCTTATTCATGATAAAGGTTTATTATTCATGCTAGAATTGTATTGGTCAGAAACTTAAATACATGTGTGAATACATAAACAAACACCGACTCCCTAGTGAGCCTGTACTTGACTAGCTCGTTGATCAAAGATGGTTAAGGTTTCCTAACCATTGACATGAGTTGTCATTTGATAACGGGATCACATCATTAGGAGAATGATGTGATGAACAAGACCCATCCGTTAGCTTAGCATAATGATCATTCAGTTTTATTGCTATTGCTTTCTTCATGGCAAATACATATTCCTTCGACTATGAGATTATGCAACTCCCGGATACCGGAGGAATGCCTTGTGTGCTATCAAATGTCACAACGTAACTGGGTGATTATAACGATGCCCTACAGTTATCTCCGAAGGTGTTTGTTGAGTTGGCATAGATCGAGATTAGGATTTGTCACTCTGAGTATCAGAGAGGTATCTCTGGGCCCTCTTGGTAATACACATCATAAGCTTGCAAGCAAACGACCGAGGAGTTAGTCACGAGGTGATGTATTATGGAACGAGTAAAGAGACTTGCCAGTAACGAGATTGAACTAGGTATGAAGATACCGACGATCGAATTTCGAGCAAGTAACATACCGATAGACAAAGGGAATTACGTATGTTGTCATAACGGTTCGACCGATAAAGATCTTCCTAGAATATATAGGAGCCAATATGGGCATCCAGGTTCCGCTATTGGTTATTGACTGGGGAGGTGTCTCGGTCATGTCTACATAGTTCTCGAACCCGTAGGGTCCGCACGCTTAATGTTCGATGACGATATAGTATTATGTGAGTTATGTGATTTGGCGACCGAATGTTGTTCGGAGTCCCGGATGAAATCACAGACATCACGAGGAGTCGCGAAATGGCCGAGAGGTAAAGATTCATATATAGAATGATAGTATTCAGACACTGTTAGTGTTTCGGGAGGTACCGGGTAATTATCGGGTCACCGGAAGGAGTTCCGGGCACCCCCGACAAAAGTTATGGGCCTTCTGGGCCAAGGGAGGAAATGCACCACCCACAAGTGGCTGATGCGCCCGCGCATAGCAGGCCGGCCTAAGGAGGAGAATGAAAGGGGGGAGGGAAAGGAAAGTGTGGATTGGTATTCCCACTTCCTTCCCTCTCCCCCCTCTTTCCTTCCCCTTACATGGCAGGGGGCGCGGCCAGTGCAGGAGCCCTAGGGCCGGCCGGCCACCTATGTGGTGCGCCAGGCTGCCTCCCCTCCCCCTCCCACCTATATATATGTGGGAGGGGGGCGCCTAGAACACCCCAGACAATTGCCTAGTCGTGTGCGGCGCCCCCTCCATCGTTTACACCCCTGGTCATATTTTCGTAGTGCTTAGGCGAAGCCCTATGGAGATCACTTCACCATCACCGCGCCGTCGTGTTGACGGAACTCATCTACTACCTCGACGTCTTGCTGGATCAAGAAGGCGAGGGACGTCACCGAGCTGAACGTGTGCAAAACGCGGAGGTGCCGTGCGTTCGGTACTTGATCGGTTGCAGCGCGAAGAAGTTCGACTACATCAACCGCATTGTGAAACGCTTCCGCTTACGGTCTACGAGGGTACGTAGACACACACTCTCCCTCATTGCTATGCATATCCATGGATAGATCATTGCGTGTGCGTAGCAAATTTTTTGTTTTCCATGCAACGATTCCCAACACTCTTCCCATGGAAAGAAAACTCGATCTAGTTGGCCTAACTAAACGAAAGATTCAAAGAAGAAATACAAGGCTATAAGTAATCATGCATATAAGAGATCAAAACTCAAATAACTTTCCTGGATAAAATGGATCTGATCATAAACTCAAAGTTCATCGGATCCCAACAAACACACGAAAAAAAGAGTTACATCAAATAAATCTCCCAGAGACCATTGTATTGAGAATCAAAAGAGAGAGAGGAAGCCATCTAGCTACTAACTACGGACCCGTAGGTCTACAATGAACTACTCACGCATCATCGGAGAGGCACCAATGAGGATGATGAACCCCTCCGTGATGGTGTCTAGATTGGATCTGTGGTTTCTGGAACTTGCGGCGGCTGGAATTGTGTTTCGTCGACTCCCCTAGGGTTTTTGGAATATTGGGGTATTTATAGAGCAAAGAGGCGGTGCGGGAGGCCACCTAGGTGGGCACAACCCACCAGGGAACGCCTGGGCGCGCCCAAGTGGGTTGTGCCCCCCTCGGGGCACCCCTCTGGTACTTCTTTGGCCCATCCTGTGTCTTCTGGCCCAGAAAAATTCTCCAAAAAGTTTCGCTGCGAAGTAAAACATAAGCAAAAAATAGCAACTGGCTTATGTTGGCTGAAACTACGTCGGTATTTCCCCAAAGAGGAAGGGATGATGCAGCACAACAATGGTAGGTATTTCCCTGAGTGATGAGACCAAGGTAATCGAACCAGTAGGAGAACCACGTAAATAGCTCCTGCACACAAAGAACAAATACATGCAACCCGACGTAAGAGAGGGGTTGTCAATCCCTCACGGGTTAAAAGATAGGTAAAATTGTAGTAGATTGGATAAATAGATCTCACGGGAACGCGAGATAAAATAAATAAATAAAAATTGCAGAAAGGTATTTTTGTATTTTTGGATTAATAGATCTGAAAATAAAAGCAAATAAAAATAGATCGCAAAGGCAAATATAATAAAGAAGAGACCGGGGGCCGTAGATTTCGCTAGTGGCTTCTCTCGAGAAAAATAGGATACGGTGGGTAAACAAATTACTGTTGGGAAATTGATAGAACTTCAAATAATCTTGACGATATCCAGGCAATGATCATTATATGGGCATCGCATCCAAGATTAGTAGACCGACTTTTGCCTGCATCCACTACTATTACTCCACACATCGACCGCTATCCAGCATGCATCTAGTGTATTCAGTTCACGGAGAAACGGAGTAATACAATAAGAACGATGAAATGATGTAGACAAGATCTATTTATGTAGAAATAGACCCATCTTGTTATCCTTAATACCAACTATACATACGTGTCGGTTCCCCTTCTGTCACTGGGATCAAGCACCGTAAGTCGAACCCATCACAAAGCACCTCTTCCCATTGCAAGATAAATAGATCAAGTTGCCTAAACAAAACCCAAATATCGGAGAAGAAATATGAGGCTATAAGTAATCATGCATATTAGAGATCAAAAGACTCAAATAACTTTCATGGATAAAAACATAGATCTGATCATAAACTCAAAGTTCATGGGAACCCAACAAACACACTGCAAAAAGAGTTATATGAAATAGATCTCCAAGAGACTATTGTATTGAGAATCAAAAGAGAGAGAGGAAGCCATCTAGCTACTAACTACGAACCCTTAAGTCTACAATGAACTACTCACGCATCATCGGAGAGGCACCAATGAGGATGATGAACCCCTCCGTGATGGTGTCTAAATTGGATCTGGTGGTTCTAGAACTTCCGGCGGCTGGAATTGATTTTCGTCGACTCCCCTAGGGTTTCTGTAATATTGGGGCATTTGTACTCCGTTTGATATTGGTTTCCCGCGAAGTAAAAAACAAGCAGAAAACAGCAACTGGCACTGGGCACTGTGTCAATAGATTAGTCCCAAAAATGATATAAAATGATTGTAAAACATCCAAGAATGATAATATAACAACATGGAACAATAAAAAATTATAGATACGTTGGAAACGTATCACTGGCACTGGGCACTATGTCAATAGGTTAGTCCCAAAAAATGATATAAAGTTGCTATAAAATGATTGTAAAACATCCAAGAATGATAACATAATAGCACAGAACAATAAAAAATTATAGATACGTTGGAGACATATCAGCATCCCCAAGCTTAATTCCTGCTCGTCGTCGAGTAGGTAAATGATAAAAACAGAATTTTTGATGTGGAATGCTGCCTAACATGTTCATCACATATTTTTTCTTTGTAGCATGGACATTTGGACTTTTATATGATTCAAAGCAATAGTCTAGTTTTGCCATGAAGACTCCACTACTTAAGCATATCAATAAGCAACCATGTCTTCCAAAATATCAACACTAAAGCAAGTTATCCCTAGCCCATTATGCTCAATCATTGATCCATTCATGAAACACACTCGCATATTAGATACACCCAATGCTCAAGTACGATCATAGTGCCCCTTAGTTGGTGCTTTATAAGAGAAGAGGAGACTCAAGTAAAAATAAAAATTGCATAAAGTAAAATAGAAAGGCCCTTCGCAGAGGGAAGTAGGGATTTGTAGAGGTGCCGGAGCTCAAAGCGAAAAAGATAGAGATAAATACATTTTGGGTGGCATGCTTTTCCTGTCAATGAAAACGATTGAGTAGTTCCCAATACTTTCCATGCTAGATATATCTTAGGTGGTTCCCAAACAGAAAATAAAGTTTATTCCTTTTTCCACCATACTTTCACGTTCCACGGCTAACCGAATCCATGTTTGTCGTCCATACCAACACTTTCCAAGGAATTTATTATTTGACAACATAAAGTAAATTCAGTTCTCATTTCGGGACTGGGTATCCCTAAAACCTTTGTCGTACTCTCGTGCAATGACAAGTGAATAAACACTCATCTTGAGAATAACACATCTTGCATGGAAAAATATCAGCCACCCCCTACCGTTTCATGAGCGGTACGAGCGCACAAAAAGGAAATTTATATTGAAGATTAGAGATGGCACATACAAATTTGCTTTGAACGGCAAAAGAATACCGCATATATGTAGGTATAGTGGACTCATATGGCAAAACAGGTTTAAGGATTTTGGATGTACAAGTAGTAGTCATACTTAGTGCAAGTGAAGGTCAGGAAAAGATTGAGAAGCATCCAACCAAGTAATGAAAAATCTCATAAGCGAGCATTAAGCATAACTAACACTGAATAATGCACCATAAGTAGGATGTAATTTCATTGCGTAACTATTGACTTTCGTGCTTGCATAGGGTATCACAAACCTTAACATCAATATTCTTACCAAACCATAATTACTCATCAACATGACTCACATATTATATCATCATATCGCAAAACTATTACAAAGAATCAAGTTTATTTTGTCCAATGATCTTTATGAAAGCTTTTATTATATCCCTCTTGAATATCTATAACTTTGGGACTAATTTCATATGTTGCTTTTGATAGCTACAACAAATCTAGGTGAAGAACATGAGCATAAAAAAATTCTTCTCTCAAAATAATTTAAGTGAATTATGAGAGAATTTCTTAAACATTTTACTAACTCTCAAATAAATCTAAGTGAAGCATGAGAGCATTTCTTCAAAAATACTAAAGCACATCGTGCTCAAAAAGATATAAGTGAAGCACTAGAGCAATTCTATAGCTCAAAAGGTTTAAGTGAAGCATAGAGAGCAATTCTAACAAATCATAGCATAATTTTGGCTCTCTCGAATAGGTGTCTCCATCAAGGGTAGATGACACAAAATAAAAACAAAACAAGCAAAGACTCATATCATACAAGACGCTCCAAGCAAAACTCATGATATGTGACGTATAAAAATATAGTTCCAAGTAATTATACCGATGGTCGTTAGAAGAAAGAGGGGATGCCACTCGGGCATCCCCAAACTTAGTTGCTTGCTTCTCTTTTAGATAATAGCTTGGGATGCCATGGGCATCCCCAAGCTTACGCTCTTCTTACTCCTTATTCCTTAATCCATCGTGATCTCACCCAAAACTTGAAAACTTCAATCACACAAAACTCAACAAAACCTTTGTGAGATCAGTTAGTATAACAAAGCAAATCACTACTCTAAGTACTGTTGCAAACCCATTCATATTTTATTTTTGCATTATATCTACTGTATTCCAACTTTACTATAGCTTATACCCTCCAATACAAACCATAGATTCACCGAAAATAAGCACACAACGCAAAGAAAACATAATCTGTCAAAAACAAAATAGTCTGTAGTAATCTGAAAACATAGAATACTTATGTTCCTACAAAAATTCTGAAAAATTAGGAAAACGTAGGAAATTTGTATGTCAATCTTGTGTAAAAATTCAGAATTTTATCACGTTTATGTGAATTTTAAAAATTGTTTTACTGGACGCAAAAGTTTCTGTTTTTCAAGAAGATAAAATCAACTATCACCCAACGTGATCCCAAAGGCTTTACGTGGCACAAACACTAACTAACATAAAAAACACAATCACAACAGTAGCATAATTGTGCAAACACTCAAGAACACAAAGAAAAAAGCAAAAATATATTTTATTCATTGGGTTGCCTCCCAACAAGTGCCGTCGTTTTACACCCCTAGCTAGGCATAATGCATAGATCTAAGTATTGTCATCTTTATTTTCCAACTCCTCAATCAAACACTTAGAATTCTTCAAGGATTTAGCATACAAATTTTCCAAAACAATACTCCTAGGGAGAAGTTTGAAGAATTCGTTCTTTCACGTAGGGTCTCTTATAACTTCAACAAAATTCGGGTGAATACTAATCATCGTAAGATCTTCTTTGTTACTATTGGAAGTTGCACCCTTGTTTTTAGTGACTTGAGTAATCTTGCCTGTTTTTACCAAAGTTTTTTCAATAGTTTTAGCAGAGTAAAAGGTCATGCTTAGATTAGAAAAAATTTCTTCCAACTTATCAATTCTAGCGGGGCTCTCCTCTATTCTTTCGTTGAATGCGGGTTCTTCTTATTTTAGTACTTTAAGAGCGTCTCCCGCTTTTGACTTGATTCTATTAGCAAGATTATGCATCCTATATTTTCTTCAGTGAGCATTTTCTTTTCAATAGAATCTATCCTCTCCATAACATGTTCGAGAGTTAAAGCTGTTTCATTTACCATAAGAGGTGGTGAACCCACAAGATTTCCCATGGCATTAAAAGCATCTAGAGAAGGAAACATCAATAAATTTCCACCGGTAAACGTATCAAGGACGAATCTATACCAAGTAGTGATGCCCACATAGAAACAGCGGAGAAGAACAATGGTAGATTGCTTACGAATAGATCTATCATGAGCATTGCAAATCCTATACAAAGCATCTTTTAAATTCTCCCCTCCCCTTTGTTTGAAGTTAAAACCTCGTTCTCGGGAGTGCAGCAATAGGGGAAGAACTATCCATAATGGCAAAAAGTGATGAACAAAATTGCATACAAAAACAGATCTGAAGGGAAAACGACGAACGAAAAAGAGGGCGAATAAAACGGCAATTTTTTGTGAAGTCAGGGAGATGAAAACAAGAGGCAAATAGATAATAATGTAAATTGCAAGGAGATGAGATTTTTGATTAGGAACTTGGTAGATGTTGATGATGTCTCCCCGGCAACGTCGCCAAAAATTCCTTTTGATGCGGCTTGAACTACGTCGGTATTTCTCCAAAGAGGAAGGGATGATGCAGCACAGCTACGGTTGGTATTTCCCTCAGTGATGAGACCAAGGTTATCGAACCAGTAGGAGAACCACGCAACACCACGTAAACATCTCCTGCACACAAAGAACAAATACTTGCAACCCGACGTAAAAGAGGGGTTATCAATCCCTCCCGGGTAAAAAGATAGATAAAATTGTAGTAGATTGGATGAATAGATCTCGCGGGAACGCAAGATAAAATAAATAACAAAAAATTGCAGCAAGGTATTTTTGGGTTTTTGTATTAATAGGTTTGAAAACAGAAGCAAATAAAAATAGATATTGAAGGCAAATATGATAAAGAAGACACCCGGGGGCTGTAGATTTCACTAGTGGCTTCTCTCAAGAAAAATTGCATACGGCGGGTAAACAAATTACTGTTGGCAATTGATAGAACTTCAAATAATTATGACGATATCCAGAAAATGATCATTATATAGGCATCACGTCCAAGATTAGTAGACCGACTCCTGCTTGCATCTACTACTATTACTCCACACATCAACCGCTATCCAGCATGCATCTAGTGTATTAAGTTCATGGAGAAACGGAGCAATGCATTAAGAATGATGACATGATGTAGACAAGATCTATTCATGTAGGAATGGACCCCATTTTTATCCTTAATAGCAACGACACAGACGTGCATTTCCCCTTCTGTCACTGTGATTGAGCACCGTAAGATCGAACCCATCACTAAGCACCTCTTCCCATGGCAAGAAAAATCGATCTACACTACAAAAAAAGACACATCCGTGACATTTTGGGCCGAACGAATTTTTTTCTGTCATACTTATGACACTTCTATGACGATAATTGTGACAAAACCCGGTATCATCATAGATGTGGTGGGGTCCTACTCCGATGACAAAAAATCATGACAGAAAATGGATTTTCGTCCTGGGCGGGCCGGAGACGCAGCTGCATGACATTCTTTGGGCCGTCCATGGCGGAAAAAACCGTGGTAGAAGTGAGGGCTAGGAAAATATCGGGGTGTTCCCGGTTACGATGGGTGCTCGGGGCCGAGCGATGCGCGTGGGTGCGAGGCGTTGGGCTCTAACTGAACCCGAGCGATTGCACTGCAGGCTACGCGTTACTGAACCCGAGCGATTGATCAATGGCTGTTAACTGATACGTCTCCAACGTATCTATAATTTATGAAGTATTCATGCTATTATATTATCTATTTTGGATGTTTATGGGCTTTACGAAACACTTTTATATTATTTTTGGGACTAACCTATTAACCGGAGGCCCAACCCAAATTGCTGTTTTCTTGCCTATTTCAGTGTTTCGAAGAAAAGGAATATCAAACGGAGTCCAAACGGAATGAAACCTTCAGGAGAGTTATTTTTGGAACGAAAGAAATCCAGGAGACTTGGAGTAGACGTCAGGGAAGCTTCGAGGAAGCCACGAGGCAGGGAGGCGCGCCCTACCTGTTGGGGACATGCATAATAGGTAGGCCCACGAAGGGTCAAAGATCCTAAAGCACGGGGTCCACATATCAGATGGGCCTAGAGCATCGCTCAGAGAATCGACAAACCATCCACTCGGATGACCACCAAGTCAATCAGACGACAACAACCACTCGGAGCATAGCACTCCACTCGACCAACTCATTCCACTCGGTGCACCTGATCTCACTCGGATATGCGAAGACCAACAGTCGACAAGGCACTCAAAGCATCATCTTAGTAGTAGGCTGAGTTATGGCATTAACGCCCCCACTTTGTAACGTAGGAGGTGAGGGGGTGGCGCACTCTATATAAGCCACCCCCACCACTAGACTAGGGGGCTTTTCTCTTCCACCTCTCTCTCTTTCTCACCATTAGTCTCAGGACATAGCTCAGGCATGGGGATCCGCTCTCTCTCTAAAATACACCATGTAACTCCGTGTTCATGACAGAGAAAGCCTCTCCGGAGCGCGAGACGTAGGGTAGTTATCTCCACCACGAGAGGCCCGAATTCGTTAAAACTACCGTGTCACCCGTTTGCATCTCGATAGATCATGCTCCTTTACCCTACCCCTTTCTATTGTCGGAATCGTTCCCACGACAGTTGGCACCCACCGTGGGGCATGGCGTCTACCGAACCATGATGCGAACGGTTTGTTTCAATTCTTACATATATTCCCTATTTTACTTGTGTTGCCTCTTGCCTTTGCCAAGAACAGGATCGTCTTCGGCTCCTATGCGAACACTGTGTCCGCTACTCCTCGCATGGTCGCCGCATGTGCGGATGAAGGGGCGAGGAGATCAGCCCCGTCCGACTCCCGGAGCAGTGAAATGCTCTGCCGCACCCAGGACCGTGCACGCTTGCCGCCCCGCGACCCACACTCGCCGGCCCAACGCTGCGCTCACTGGCCCCGTGCCACGCTTGCTGCCCCATGACGCGCTCGCCGGCCATCACTTGGCACGCTACCCGGTCACCTGCATCTCCTTCGTCTGCGTCATCTACATCAAAGGGATCGTCTTCGGCTCCTATGCGAACACTGTGTCCGCTACTCCTCGCATGGTCGCCGCATGTGCGGATGAAGGGGCGAGGAGATCAGCCCCGTCCGACTCCCGGAGCGGTGAAATGCTCTGCCGCACCCAGCACCGTGCACACTTGCCGTCCCGCGACGCACACCCGCCGGCCCAGCGCTGCGCTCGCTGGCCCTGTGCCACGCATGCCGCCCCATGACGCGCTCGCCGGCCCTCGCTCGGCACGCTACCCGGTCACCTGCATCTCCTTCGTCCGTGTCATCTACATCAAAGGGTACGTAGCCCACTATCCCGAGCGCATAACGAGCGTTCATAATCCTTCATTAATTTAATTACCTAATTAAGCGGTTAATTACCGCAGCTCATTAAGCGGCTCGTTAAGCGGTTAATTACTGCAGCAAATTAAGCGGTTAATTACTGCAGCTCATTAAGCAATTAATTATTGCAGCCAAAACTTCCGCGGTTCCTACGTCAGTTAATTGTGCATGCATGCATAACCACCCCTGATCCTTGAAAAATAGCATCCGTGTAGGGACACTTTAGTCCAGCAAAACAATATTCGTGGCTACTAACCTGCAGGGTCACTCATCCGTCATGGTCCTCGGACAGCGGTTCAACTAGACGGACGCTTTGTTTCGAGCGACTAACACTACATACAGGTTAACTCAGATGAAATTTGCGTCCAGATGACTAATGTGCAATGACTCGGCCACCCTGGACGTCGTCACTCTGCTGGACACATCTTCGTCAACTTACCTGACTCTACCGCTCCGCGTGTCACCACTCGATGAGACACTCGACCGCCCGCGCGTTGTCGTCACTCGGACGCCCCGCACATCGTCACTCCGCGGCACGCGTCTACATTACCGGACGCCCCGCGCATCGTCATTCCGCAGCACGCGTCTACATCACCGGACGCTCCGCGCATCGTCACTCTGCTGGACACATCTTTGTCAACTTACCTGACTCGACCGCTCCGC
>NC_057799.1:609768582-609770170 GCF_018294505.1 Triticum aestivum
CATAACCACTCGGCCGCCCCGCGCGTCGCCAATTGGTTGGTCACCTCATAACCACTCGGCCGCCCCGCGCGTCGCCATCGGTTGGTCACCTCATAACCACTCGGCCGCTCCGCGGGCCGCCACTCGGTTGGTCACCTCATCACGACTCGGCCGCCCCGTGCGTCGTCACTCAGTTGGACACATCTACATCAATCGGTCGCCCCTCGCATTGCCATCGGTTGAACACATCTCCGCCACTCGGCCACTCGCGCGCCTTCAGACAGCTAAGTCATTCTAGCACTACATTCTATTATTTCCCCGTGCGTGAGTATCCCGTAATTCACAAATCATGTTCACTCGGAGGCCACGCCACCGAGTATGCCCCTACGCTCGGTTTCTTATTTTCACATACTTTCTTAGTTCTCACTCCTGAGTCCAACTTCCATTTTTAACACATACGTCATTCACGAACACCATATGTTCTTCGTTTCGAGTTTGCATCAGTCCTCGGGGGCTGCAACTCAGTCGGAACACTACACTTCCGTTTTATTTGAGCCAGCATTCCAACATGTCTAGTTGGATCCTTCACTTCGTCAAGTTCGACTAGATCCTTCACTCTTTTAGAATCTTGTTGGTTTTGAACCAGCAAGCCCCTTGCACTCCCAGTGGGTGTCTATGGGTGTTATTTGCACAAATCATTTCAGCACACATCAAATTTCCTCGAGAAAGTATTTCGTTGGCTTGTGCCATTTTTCTTACACAAGTTACGCGATCACTCGACGGCCCTATGCGCCAACTTCATCGCTGCTCGAACTCAGTCACCATACCAGTCCTAGCGCACCACAACACCGACCTTGTCACCTGTTGACTTCAAACACATTCGGCCAACCCCTTAGAGGAATCCTCTTCATCATATCAATGACATAGACCTCGTCAGGCATGAGACTGATAAGTCCCTTTTATAATTAAACTGCACACTTCACTCCTTGCGAGTTTGCCTCTTTCGAGCATCACTCGGAAGCTTCTCCTCATCTTTACCCGAGTCCGACTCGATGAATTGCAAATTATCCATTCAAAACTATATTTCTCGTATTCCGGCACGTCCGTTGTGGAAGCCTATAGTACGCTTGGGGGCTACACCGCACTCGGGAGCCGCAACTCATTCGGAATGACACTCTCCTAAGTGGTCGAGTACTTCATCACCAGTCAGACCCTTCACTTCAACAAGTACATTCGATCCGTCACTTTGACAAATTTCATAATCACCCAGACACTCTGCGCGCCATCTTCATTCCTACTCAGACTCAGTTGTCGCGCCGGTCTTGTTGCGCCGCAGCCACACTACACCGACCTCGTCGCTACATCAGCTTCGAAAGCATCTGGCTAACTCCTTCAAGGACCATTTTTCCCACTTGGCTGGACACTTAGTCCTTCACTCGGCCGCCCCGTGCGTCGCCACTCGGTTGTGCACGTCTTCACGCCTCGGCCGCCCCATGCGTTGCCACTCGGTTGTGCACGTCTTCACCACTCGGCCACCCCGCGCGTCGCCACTCGGTTGTGCACGTCTTCACCACTCGGCCGCCCCACGCGTCGCCACTCGGTTGTGCAC
>NC_057799.1:609770532-609774719 GCF_018294505.1 Triticum aestivum
ACGTCTTCACCACTCGGCCGCCCCGCGCATAGCCACTCGGTTGGGCACGTCTTCACCACTCGGCCGCCCCGTGCGTCGCCACTCGGTTGTGCACGTCTTCACCACTCGGCCGCCCCGCGCGTTGCCACTCGGTTGTGCCCGTCTTCACCACTCGGCCGCCCCGCGCGTCGCCACTCGGTTCTGCACGTCTTCACCACTCGGCCGCCCCGCGCGTCGCCACTCGGTTGTACACGTCCTCGCCCCTCGGTCGCCCCGCGCGTCACCATCAATTGGACATGTCCTCACCTCTACACCCCCAACACTGGAACAACTAAGTTACTTATATGTTCAAACCTCATATCACACTCTGTAGCAAGCTTACCTTTTTTGAGCATCACTCGGGGGCTTCGCACAGCCCTGGGCCATGTCGCCCTCATGGGTTACGCCCATTTGGTCAACCTATTGATCACATCAGGAATATTCTTCTGACCATACATGCTCGGTCCGCCGAAGATCTATAAGTGTAGCACCGTCCACTCGGACGATCGCCCAAATCATTACCTGGAGTCATATTCAGGACCGCAAAAGGATGAAAACGACGCCCCTCTATGGATACACTTGGCCCTTATTCTAGGCTCCGCGTGAGTTTCACAAACTTGGACCAGAGATGGCATGTGCTGGTGTTCCCTCGGGATAATGAGTAGCCTCTCTCCGGAGAGTCAGCCAACACACTAGCCTCACCACTCGGGTTTCATGGCACGTCCACATAGGACCACTAGTCTATCTCCTCCGGGAGACATACGAGTGCCACCAAGTTTTTCCTTGCAGTCAACATACCCCGATCAGTCGGGAAGCACGTGTACTCTTACAAATACCCCTTTCCTGCAAAAGCTAATGGTCAATATAAGAAGTACTACTAGAACGATTACTCCCTGGAGTGTCGAGCTTTTTTCTACATTCGGCAGTTTCAAGGCCGAATTCATTCATCGTGCCGAGTGCACAAAGATCACTTGATTGACCTAGTTCCAGATTGAATTTATTTACAGTGCCAAGGGCAGGAAGATCAGTTCGACTGACTCAGCTCCAAGCTGAGCTTATTTACCATGCCAAGGGTTTGAAGATCCATCCGATTGACTCAACTTCAAACAAAGATATTTACCGTGCCAACTGCATGGAGGTTTACCGGGAGACTTAAACCCTCTGCCAGACTCATCTAGTCCGACAGAGGCTCGGGGACTACACCCACTGGGTGCACTCAGCGTGCCCCCACTGGAAGAGAACTCAGAAAGAAACATTTTGCTCGATGCAAAACCAGCTCCAGAATTACCCGACCTCCAGTCAGAGAAGAACAAGTTCGATCAGTACCAGCTAAGAAGATTTTTAGTTCTCTCAGACGCCCGCCGACTGCCCGCAGTCGACGGCGGTCTCGGGGACAACACCTAGTGGGTGCACTCAGTGTGCCCCCACTAGAGTAATCTCCACTCAGTACGGCCTGACCAGTCCGAGTGATGAACAACAACAAAAAAGACAGGCTCTAAGACTCCCGCCGGCTTCCCGCAGTCGACGGCAGTCTCGGAGACTACACCCAGTGGGTGCACTCAGCGTGCCCCCACTGGAATGGTATCCACTCGGAACGGTCCGCCCGGTCCGAGTGACGGCCAAACAACAACAAAAAGACACGTTCGAGGCGTGAAGAAATTCTGAGTAATCAGTTACTCGATGCAGGACCAACTCCAAATCACTCCAAAAAAATTGCTATAAGGTGAGTTTAACGCTCCTCCGTGGACCTGTTTTGAGCCTTCTCCTAAGACTCAAAGCGTGAAACTCATAAGTTTGGATCTAGAACCGACTCGTATTGACGTTCCCCCGGGATAAGAATGGCATCTCTCCCAGAGAACAGTCCATGCGTCAATCTTGTTGCCCAGATTTAATGACACACCCATACTCTGATCAAGAGTTAACCTCTTCCGAGAGATGAACGAATGTCACCAGGTCGCTCCTCGCGGGCTCTTATCCCAGATCAGTCGGGATGCGCAGTGCTAGAATCCATTGAGATTTTGTTCAAACCTTGGTTGTCTAAAAGCACGATGATGGGTACCAAGTATTTTCGTAATCACTCGAGCCAAATTGTATCTTTCACAAACTCGTTCTGCAAAATCACAACCGATTCGGGGGCTAATGTTGGGGACATGCATAACAGGTAGGCCCACGAAGGGTCAAAGATCATAAAGCATGGGGTCCACATATCAGATGGGCCCAGAGCATCGCTCGGAGAATCGACAAACCATCCACTCGGATGACCACCAAGTCACTCAGACGACAACAACCACCCGGAGCATAGCACTCCCCTCGACCAACTCATTCCACTCGGAGCACCTGATCTCACTCGGATATGCGAAGACCAACAGTTGACAAGGCACTCGAAGCATCATCTTAGTAGTAGGCTGAGTTATGGCATTAACGCCCCCACTTTGTAACGTAGGAGGTGAGGGGGTGGCGCACTCTATATAAGCCACCCCCCACCACTAGACTAGAGGGCTTTTCTCTTCCACCTCTCTCTCTTTCTCACCATTAGTCTCAGGACATAGCTCAGGCATGGGGATCCGCTCTCTCTCTAAAATACACCATGTAACTCCGTGTTCATGACAGATAAAGAAAGCCTCTCTAGAGCACGAGACGTAGGGTCGTTATCTCCACCGCGAGAGGCCCGAACTCGTTAAAACTACCGTGTCACCCGTTTGCATCTTGATAGATCATGCTCCTTTACCCTACCCCTTTCTATTGTCGGAATCGTTCCCACGACACTACCCCCTGGGCGTGCCCCCACCCTCTTGGGCCCCTCGTGGCTCCCCTGACCGACTTCTTTCACCTATACCCTAAAACATCAAAAATAAAATAGATCGGGAGTTCCGCCGCCGCAAGCCTCTGTAGCCACCAAAAACCAATTGGGACCCTGTTCCGGCACCCTGCCGGAGGGGGGATCCCTCACCGGTGGCCATCTTCATCATCCCGGCGCTCTCCATGACGAGGAGGGAGTAGTTCACCCTCGGGGCTGAGGGTATGTACCAGTAGCTATGTGTTTGACCTCTCTCTCTCTCTCACTCTCTCTCTCTCCCGTGTTCTTGATTTGGCACGATCTTGATGTATCGCGAGCTTTGCTATTATAGTTGGATCTTATGATGTTTCTCCCCCTCTACTCTCTTGTAATGGATTGATTTTTCCCTTTGAAGTTATCTTATCGGATTGAGTCTTTAAGGATTCGAGAACACTTGATGTATGTCTTGCATGTGCTTATCTGTGGTGACAATGGGATATCACGTGATCCACTTGATGTATGTTTTGGTGATCAACTTGCGAGTTCCGTGACTTCGTGAACTTATGCACAGGGGTTGGCACACGTTTTCGTCTTGACTCTCCGGTAGAAACTTTTGGGCACTCTTTGAAGTTCTTTGTGTTGGTTGAATAGATGAATCTGAGATTGTGTGATGCATATCGTATAATCATACCCATGGATACTTGAGGTGACATTGGAGTATCTAGGTGGCATTAGGGTTTTGGTTGATTTGCATCTTAAGTGTTATTCTAGTACGAACTCTTGAATAGATCGATCCGAAAGAATAACTTTGAGGTGGTTTCGTACCCTACCATAATCTCTTCTTTTGTTCTCCGCTATTAGTGACTTTGGAGTGACTCTTTGTTGCATGTTGAGGGATTGTTATATGATCCAATTATGTTATTATTATTGAGAGAACTTGCACTAGTGAAAGTATGAACCCTAGGCCTTGTTTCGAAGCATTGCAATTCCGTTTACGCTCACTTTTACCATTTGTTACCTTGATGTTTTTATATTTTCAGATTACAAAAACCTATATCTATCATCCATATTGCACTTGTATAACCATCTCTTCGCCGAACTAGTGCACCTATACAATTTACCATTGTATTAGGTGTGTTGGGGACACAAGAGACTCTTTGTTATTTGGTTGCAGGGTTGTTTGAGAGAGACTATCTTCATCCTATGCCTCCCACGGATTGATAAACCTTAGGTCATCCACTTGAGGGAAATTTGCTACTGTCCTACAAACCTCTGCACTTGGAGGCCCAACAACGTCTACAAGAAGAAGGTTGCGTAGTAGACATCATTAACTGAACCCGATCGAGCGATTCCTTCGCTACTGCTGCTAACTGAAGCTGATCGATGCTGCCTC